>NC_045427.1:136708459-137010066 GCF_902635505.1 Sarcophilus harrisii | reverse complement strand
AGAGTTAAGTGACTTGCTCAGGGTCACACAGTTAGGAAGTGTCAGAGGCCATATTTGAACTCAGGAAGATATCTTGTCTGCAGATCCTGCACTTTTTCCACAATGCCACCTAGCTAGACAAGTCTTTTAACCCTAGTGCCCCTAGGCAGTTCTCTAAGACTATATAAATTACAGAGAAGACAATGATCTGCATTTCCAGAGAATGTTTCTCCATTTAAGCACTATATACTGATGGAAACATAGGTCTAGTGTAAAACGTTATTATTATTATTATTATTATTAAGAATAGTTGACACATACAGAGCTCTTTGAAGTTTGTACTCTTTGGGAAGTGAGGAGAGTATCAAAAGGCGGCAAGAGAGGGGCAGCTCTCTACCAAAATACCCCATTTACTTTCAAAGAAAAGGGGATTAACAATTCTTACATTATTTTGAGATGTCTATAGATATCTCATCTTCAACATGTACACATCAAAACTTTCCCCCTCAAAACTACCTCTCTTCCTGACTCCCTTATTTTAGGGTGCACTACCAACTCCTATTGACTCAGACCCCAAAATATGGAGTTATCCACCACTCTTTCCTCTATCCCAATCTGTCCATGTCAAGCCATCTGCCAACTCTCATAAGTCTTTCTCCATAACATCTCAGACATTCATTCTCTTTTTTGCTCACATAACCAACACCCTAGTAAAGGGTCACCTCTTGTCTAGACTTTTTCAATAACCTCCTACCTGATTGCCCTGTCTTGCATATTTAAGTTTCTTTAACAATTATTTTAAAATTATTTTTTTTAGTAAAACTGGTTGCCTTAATGAATAAGAATGTAGTTTCATGTGGCATAGTGAAAAGAATATTGGACTTGTGGTCAGGACACATGGATTTGAATCATGCCTTTGACACTGTTAAAGATCTTGGACGAGTTACTTCAGTTTCATCTGAAAAATGGGAATGATAATTATACAAATTACTCCCACAGGGTCATTGTGAGAAATTTGCTTGGTAATCCAAAAGTGCTCAGGTATAGAAAGATGAATTATTATTATTATTATCTGAATCTGCAGAGGGGCTTACTCAGACTTGAGCTGAGAATGAGAGAAGTCCATTTGGGATTAAACATGTCAAAAGATGATTTTATTGTAGATGGGGGATTGGGGATTGGAGGTGATCATAATTTTTTATTTTCACAATAGGTTTATTGGTTATTATTTTAATGCATTTCTCTACCCAGAAATCTTCCTCCCTTGCTTACAGATTAGGTAGATAGAATAATATATGATAGGTAGATAGACAGGCAGATAACTAGATAAATAAATAGATGATGGATGGATATCCCCTTTCTCAGAAGGAAAAACTGAGATTGCTCACTGAATAAATGTCAGCTCCTAAGCATTAGGGACCTAAGACTGGAAGCTCTATTCCAGCACTGAGGTTCCCTACCCCACCCCCTCTTCATTAAGGAAAGCAACAGAATTGTTGCAGGTGTGTGAAGCTGAAATCTCTAGCTAGGGAGTGTGGTTCTATCATCCACTGTGCAGATGGAAGGCTTAACATATAGTTACACAAGCCAAAGCCTGAGGAAACAGTTGACTCTTGCACCACCTCCCTTAAAGCTGAGGGACCACATTTTGCAAGATAGAAACCCAGGTGGAGGGAACAGGCACTGTGGGCAGGGCCAGGTAGAGCCAAGTTGAGCCCTGGGGTGGAGCCTGAGAGACTGGAGGTGGGACCCTAGGGTTTGGAAATGGGGCCAGGTTTAGAAATGGCTTGGAGCCTACTGACAAAGGTGGGTGAGAGTAGAGGGCAGAAATGAGTGGTAGCAGCCACATAAGAAAGAGCAGGAGCAAAGGTTTAAGGATTATGAAGAACAGTCTTCAATTTCAAGACAACCCAATGAGAGGAATGCTACAATAAGGGACCTGAACTGAGGGCCTAATGAGGATGACGGCTTCTCTGCCATCACTGCATCCCACCGGAGGATCCCCGCAGCAGGACAAGAAAAATTAAATGGCAGACCAATCTACTTTAGCACCTCCATCTATTCTTTCATCCTTTTCCCTTTGCCTCCGGAGGGAGGAATTAAAAGCAAAGAAGAGAAAGATTGGAACATAGAATTATAGGATTTAGAGTCAGAAGAAAATTTTTAAAACTTTTTAAATAACTTGACAACTGTTTCAATATAATTTGTTTGTGATTCTGTGTACTTTATTTTGTGCATTTAAAGACATGATTCCGAGAAAGAATCCATAGGCTTTGATCAATCAGACTGCCAATGTGTGTTATGTGTGTGTATATAATACAAAAACAAAAGGTTCAGAATTTCTAACCAAATCTCCTTTTACAAGTGATGAAGTGGTCTTCCCAAGATCTTATAAGTGTCAGAGTTGGAATTTAAACCCAGATTTTAGGTTTACATTACCTTTTCAGAGTAGGAAGGAACATTATGGACATCAAAGATGGGCATTTGAGAGCTCCCTGAAATCCTTCCTGGCTCCCAGAATCTCTGTTCCCTGCATCCAAGTCTTCATTGATTTAATCTGTACAATGAGGGGATGGATGAGGTGTTCAGCCCTCATAAAAGGAACATCAGGGATCATCTCATCTCACAACCTCATTTTCCAGACGAGATACTGTCTTGCTTAACGCCAGCTAGTGGAAGAACTGGTCCAGGGGCCTTTTGTCAGCTCGGGTCAGGGAAGCGGGACATTTGCCTCCAGATCTTTCACCCCTGTCCCCATCAAAGCCAGGATCTAAATCAGACCCCAGAACCAAATTACACATCAAGCCCAAGAAAGACCTCTTGCTCTGAGTGATGTAGATCAGATTACCTGCAAGCTCCTGCAGATGGGCATTTCATTATGTGGCCACTCATCTTCAAGAGCCAGCTGTTGAAAAGCCCAAAGCTGAACCATCTACCTTGTTTCGAAGATGTCCCACCCATCCACAAACTGGTGGAAAGTACAACTCAGCCAGAAGACACAAATAGTTCAAAGCAAAGGCATCTAATGAACTAGCATAGTACAAAGAGTAGCCATAGAACCTGAAACTTGCTCTCCTCCAAATATGTACTATCAGTGGAAAGAGTGAATACAAGTAAGACTCAGGCAAGAGAATATGTTTGTGGGGAAAATTACTTCAGTTATCCCTGGACATGAAGTGATTTCTTCATGAAAAACTTCTTGAACAATGCCTGGGGACAAGAGGACCGGCTATTCTAGGTACCACTGCGTGGATGCTCAGTTGTTCAATAATGCAAGATGTCCCAGGGACCATTGAGAGCTACCATGTTAGTAGCTATTGGTCACAAAACAATTGCTTTCCCAAATTGCAAAGGTAGATTGGATCTCTATCAAGGGACCAGAGATCCATTGAAGGTTCTTATACTCAGCCATTCAGGACATCAAACATCCCTACCAACATGTCTGTCTGCCATGAAATAGGAATATGACAGAATGAGTGGAGACATCAGAGGGCTAAGGGGACATAATTATAAAACTCAACTTTCTACTGCTTCAGAAAATGGGCTAAGAGAGAGGAGCAGGGCAAATAGCAATAATAATAATAATGGCAACAATAATAATAGCTAATGTTCATGTGCCACTTTAAGGCTTGCAAAACATTTCACATATATTATGTCATTTGATCCACACAATCACCTTTGGAAATAGGTGCTATTCAGAACCAGGAGTACATTGTACACAGTAACAGCCACATTATGTGATGATCAACTCTAATAGCTCTTCTCAGCAATAGTAATCCAAGAAAATTCCAAAGAATTCCCTTTGGAAACTGATAGCCACACCCCAAGAAAGAACTATGAAGTCTCAGTGCAGATCAAAGCATACTTTTCATTCTTTTGAAGAGGAAGGATGATTGGGGGTTCCTTTTATTCTATTTCTTATTTCAAACATGACAAATATGGAAATATGCTTAATCTTAAAAAAAAGGAAAAGATGCTGTTATTAACATTTTACAGATGAGGAAACTGAAGCTAAGAGGTTAACGGATAACAAAGCTAGTATATGAGACAGGATTTGAACTCAGGTTTTCTGGATTCTGGGTCTTCCTACCCCTGACCCAAGAGAGCCAAGTCTATCTCCAAACTGGCTCCATTACTGGACCTGGATTTTCAGTTCACAAGTTCCTGCCTCACCATGTCATCAAATGCCCCTGCTCTCCCAAAGGAGCTATGGAGGATACTCTCTGACACTGGCCCAGCAGAAAGACCCCTTTTTTTGGATTCTAAAGGCAAAGAATTTCACAGAGGAAATAAATTCCGATTTCCCCATAGGCCAAGGTAGCTCCTACTTTATGGGGGTCCTCCACTGATGAGGCGTTTTTGAAACCTAAAGAGCTTTACCATCATAGGGAAAAGGGATGGTAGTCCTGAAAGGGCAAGATTCTTTGATTATATTTTGGTCCCATCCCTATTTCCTGCTCCACATCTGAGCCGGGGGACAGGGGCAGAAGCTGGGTGGAGGGAGCAAAACTTGGGAGCAGCCGCTCTATCTGGAGCTGTTATTTTTCTCCTTAGCTGGCCCCTTCCCTCAGATCAGCTCTCCCCTTGAAGGTAGGCCCTGAGACCATGGATGCAGAGGGAGGGGCTGCCTTATCAGGCAGGAAACACTAAGCTCTGGACACATCCTGCCCCTCTCCAAAGTAGCTCCCATCAGCAGGCCCCAGCAGGAAAACACTCAGCAGCTTGTCTCGCTCCTCCACCCTCTCTGCCTCCCCCCTCTTCCACTCCTTCTGCCTCTTCTTTATAGCCGAGCAAAACCTAGGAGGGAGGGGAGAGTCCTTGCTAAAATGAGTCCACTTTTGGTCCATTCTGGAATGACAAAGATCTGTTTTGTGCTCCACGGAACCCTGTCTCAGTCTCTTCTGATTCTTTTCTGTCCCTGCCCTTTCTTGGCCATCAATCAATCAACAAGCATTTATTAGGTACCTATTGTGTGCCAGGCACTGTATTGATGATCTCCAAAACTCTATCAACTGTCTCAAGACTGTCTCCTATTTTTCCTCTATGCCCCTCAGATGCCCTCCTTGGCACTGTTCATAAATGGAGTCTGACCCTCCCTTGCTTCCTGAGGGGAAGGGATATGCCAGGTTTGACAGGAATAAGAGACAAAAGGCATTTACTCCATAGGCTTCCTCTGTGAGTAAATCTTACTTAGAGGGTCTAGGTACCCTCTCTGAAGAATAAGTGTTTCAGATCTTAATCAGGTTCCCTTTCTTGCCGCCGGGCTGACCCTCGGCAGGGTTTGGTGGTGGGAGGTGGAAGGATTGGGGGTAGGGGAGGTCATGGGGGAGGGAAACAACAGCCCTTCCTGCTTACTGGAGCCTATGACTGAGCCACAGAGGTTCCAGCTAATTGATGACAGTGAAGAAAGTCATCACCTGTTCCCTGAAGCCTTGAGGAAACGGAGTCTCCTGGGAGCATACCTCACCCCTCGCCCCTTCCCTCCCCCACGGGCTTCCAGACAGGCCAAAATCCAAGGCCATTTGGGAAGGGTGAGGTAACCCTCATTCTTCCGGACTAGTATTTCAAGTGATAAATGTCATTTAAACTTGGGAAGCCATCTCTCTCTTTGCTAACTTCCCACAAGGCAGAACGATGATCACCTAACTGCAGCTAACACCCACTGTGGTTCCCTGAAAAGGAATAGCTTCATCTGTCCGTAGAGGACATTGATTCTAGTAGCTGTTGTCTACAGACCTCCAGGTCACCCCCCCTTTCTTCTTCAATAAGTTCAATACTTAGTTTGCAATTTTTGTCCCTGCCTGCCCTCATGTAAAGGGACTTCAAGATACATGTTGACTGTCCTTCAAACACTCTTAACTTCTCAGTTACTTAACCATCTCCCTTTCCATGAATGAATCCTCCAAGCCACCTCAGTCAACACAAAGTTTGTCCTATATATCACCAAATTCAAGAACTCTGAAAAACTCTTATTTTACTATAATCTATTGGCTAATCATCTCTCCCTCTTCCCTCCCAATTGTCTCCCAGGCCATTTCTTCTGAACTAACCATGCTTTCCTTTTTTCCTCCATCTTGACCCCTTAGTGAAACATTTAACTCTACACTGGAGAGAAGTGTTCTTTTGAATTTCTTATCGTTTTGGCACTGTACCTCGCCAAGCTTCAGTCTTTAACTCCCAGCTGCTTTTAGTCCCACACACATGCTACTGAATGAAATCACACAACAATTCTGATTCGGTCCACTACAAATTTATATTATCAATCTTAACTGGAAAGACTTGCATGAAATAATGGAAAATGGAATGAGTAGAACCAAGAAAATATCAATGTTGTTCAAAGAATAACTGTGAACAACCAAGTTTTTATGAATACTATAAATATTGAAATCAACTATAAATGACCTATAAAGGAAGATACAATCCACCTCCAGAGACAGAACTATTAAACAGAAGTATGGATATTATAGTTTTTCATATATTTATAAATCTGTGTCAAATAGTGACCCTCTCTAGTGCAGGAAATAGGAAGACAGTTTGGAATTTAAAATGTAATCCAAAAAAACCTTAGCAAGTTTTAAAAAATCTTCTTTTGAACTTTCATCTCTACTTTAGCCCTTTTTAGACTAAATTCCTCAAAAAGACCATTTAAGATAGAACCTTCAATTTTCCCTTCTCTCATTCTTCGCCCTTGTAATCCATCTTCTGATCTTATCATTCATTCCACTGAAACTTATCTTTCCACAGTTACCAATGATCTCTAACTTGCCAAATCCAATAGCTTTTTCTCCATCCTCATTCTTTCCAACTTTTCTGCGGTTTTTGACAGTGTTTATTATTCTCCTTGCTACTCTCTTTCCTCTAAGTTTTTAGGACCTCACTCTGTCCTGGCTCTCCTCCTCCACATCAGACCTCTCCTCCTCTTCCTTTGCTGAATTCTCTTCCAGATCACACCATCTAACTCTGGCTATCCCACAAAGTTCTTCCTTTAGCCATCTTCTCTTCTTCCTCTGTACTATTTCATTTGGTGAACTCATCATCTCTCATGGATTTAATTAGCATCTTTATGTTGCTGATTCTTAAATCTTGACCCAAACACTCTAGAGTGTCTTCTCCAGATGCTTTTCAGATATCTTGAGCTGGATGTTCAGTAGACATCTTAAACTCAACATATCCAAAATGGAACTTGGTATCTTTCCACCTAACCCTGTCCCCTCCTACCTTCCCTATCACTATAGAGGACAACAGCATCCTCCAAAGCCTCAGATTCCCAGCTCCTCACTACCTGTCACTCCTCCATAGCGGATCATTGCCATAATCTGTCCATCTCACTTTTTACAACATCTCTTCACTCTGCCTCCTCATATCCTCTGACACTGCCATCCCTCTGGTGCAGTCCCTCACGCTTGAACTTTTGTAATAGCCTGGTGCCGAATCTGCCTGTTTCAAGTCTCTTCCCACTCTAATCCATCCTCCATTTAGTCACTAATGGGATTTTTTCTAAAGCCCAGATCTGACCATGCTGCTCTCAACCCACTCCCCACTCAGTAAATTCTAGTGGTTCCCCAGTGCTTCCAGGATCAAATACAAAGTCCTGTGTTTGGCATTCAAAGCCCTTCATAACCTAGCTGTCTTTTATCTTTCCATTCTTTTTATACCTTATACCCTTCCATGTACTCTTTGATTCAGTAACACTGGTTTCCTAGCTGTTCTACAAGCAAAACACTCCATCGCTCTACTCCAGATATTTTCTCTGTCTGTCCCTCATGCCTACAATACTCTTCCTCCCAAATGCCGCCTATTGGCTTTCTTTAAGTCCAAAGTAAAATCCCATCTTTGACAAGAAACTATTCCCAACCTTTCTTAATTAAGAGCCTTTCTTCAGTTAAATGTTTCCTATTTATCCTGTATATCACATCTCTTCCATTAAATTGTGAGCTCTTTGAAGGCACCTCTTTTTGAATTCTTTGTACTTAGAACAGAACCTGGTACATAGTAGGCACTTAAAAAATATTTATACAATGATTGTTACCTATTCTATAGGTAATGAGGATCAAATGAGAACAAATATGTAAAAGCTCCTAGAGACCAGAAAGTAACATACCAATAGAAAAGAAAAAGAGGTAGCCTGGCACAATGGCTAGAGCGCTGAACATAAAATCAGAAAGCCCTGGATTCAAATCTTGCCTTGAACATTTACTAGTTCTGTGACCATGTGTACTTCATCTAGAAGATTTTGTTTGCTGATCAGTCAAATGAAAAAAGTACATATTAAGTCCTCAACAAATGCTTATTGACTTGACTCACATGATTTTTGAAAGAATGTAAATTTCTTGAGGGCAGAGACCATTTCCCTTTTATCTCCACATTCCCAACACCCAGACAAGAACGTAGTAGGCACTTAATAAATACAGGTTGTTTGGCTGAGAGTTAAATGAAATAATGTACATAAAACAATATATAAATGTCACTGTGGCTCCCTGAACAACTACTTTGATTTTTTATTAAAATTTCTTTCTAGAATCAGTATTCTACTACTCCCCCCCCCCCACCCTGCCCCTTTCCCAACTTTTACTTTACCATCTATGATGGCTAGGCTCTAAAGGCCAGGCTGAACAATAAGATTCTCTTTGCTCTGAAGATACTTTTTGGAGACTGCGACAATCCCATTTTCTAATTTTCCCTGATTAAGTCTCTTGTTTTGCTCCCCCCCAAAGCAATGGCACCATGGGTCTGATATTGAAAATGGAATTCATGATTCAGGTATGACTTAGACAAGAGAACCCCTAGAGCCCCATCCAGCTTGATTATATAATTTTATGATGGCTGCCCCAGAACTGCTTTGATGCTCTGTTATTTTTCATCTTTCAAGAATCACAGCTGTGCACAGAATTTCTGACCAGCTTGCCTTAGAAGAGGAAATATTCCCAGAGATTACAGTGTCCTAGATTAAAGACCCATGACAATTTGTAGTGCCCAGAGAACAGTGCAGAAGAGGGAGAAATATTCTACTGCTGACCATCTAACTCCTATATAATTATATTTAATAGAAAGTGCCCTGACTTTATACATTTCTTCAAGAATCTTTAATAAGTTCATAAATATTCTCTCACAGAGCCTCTTCCAATAAACATCTATGTGGGTTCAGAAAGACTAAGGAATTAGCAGCCCTATTTTTTCTCATTTTTTTCAAGTGGAAAAATTAAATTATTTTAACAGTGTCATCAAAAAATGACAGAACCAGCATCGGAATATCGTTGCCATCAAAATCTTCCACTTAGTTATCTTGAGAAAGACACTTTGCCTCTCTGTGTTTCAATTTCTTTACTTGTAAAAAGAGAGTGATTTTATGTAGGTAAAATTGCACTTATCTCACAGGGCCATTTATAAAGATCAAATTAGAAGGGAGGATGTTTTGAAGGCCGTAGTGGTAATAATGGGAGTGATGTGGTGATATTAGTGGGGTGATAGGGATAGGTGGTATGGCATTAATGGCCATAAGGCTGGGAGAGATGCTGATGACAGGGTAGTATTGGTAGGGAGGATGGTATTGATAGAGTAGAGACAGGATGGTGGTATTAATGTACGTGCTGGTAGTATTCATGGGGTTGCTTCTGGTGCACAGTGATTGTGATAGGGGGATGGCAGTGATGATGATGGTGATGATGAGAATGAGGTTAATGATGGTGACAGGGAAGAGGAGGAGGAGGATCCAGGAGATAGTAGTGGTGGCCATGGTGATGATAATGATAACAATGATAATAGTGGTTCGTTCAGCCATTTTCAGTCACCTGACCCTTTGTGACCCTATTTGGGGTTTTCTTGGCAAAGATACTCAAATGGTTTACCATTTCCTTATGTGGCTTGCTTAGGATCACCCAGCTGGTGTCTGAGGCTGGATTTGAATTCAAGTCTTCCTGATCCCAAGCCTGACAGTCTATGATGATACTCACTGCCCATGTATTCCCCCAGGAGAAAGTACCTACTATTTCAGTTCAGTTCCCTCACGAGTAAATGCTGGCTCCAATAACCTGCCTACTCCAAGTGTCTCACCTCCCATTACTCCATGCCATGAGTATTTTGCAGTCCGTCTCCACAGTTTAAAGAGATGATAGGAAGCTCTTGGAGAGGATCCCAAAGAGAAACATCACAAAATGATTAAATGATAATTCCAGTGACCCATGGCTTTATTAGTATGTATCATCTCCTTTGACAGAGGCAGGCTGCAGTGGGTCTACCATGTGTAAACTTAAAGAGGTAACTGAGTCTGGTAGAGGTCAAGTGGCTTTGCTCTTGGTAAGTTTGAGAGGCAGGATTTAAAAACAGGCCTTCCTGACTTCAAATCCAGGATACTACCATGAGGCCATCTCTCCAAAGGCCTACAAGGTAGTGTGAATGAGGACTGGGGGTAAAAGACCTAAAATGACAATCTAGAAAACAGAAACTAAGAAGTGACAGATCTTCAAGCATGTAATTAAAGAGTGCTGAGTCCTTGTTTCCCCATCTCCAATGAGGATGGAACAAGAATAAACAAGCTTATGCTGTGGCAAAAAAGGATTAATATTAGCTAAAAGGCAGAACTTTTTGACAATAGGACCTATTAAGCATTAATCTATCTTAGTGAGGGAAAGCTTCCTTCCCTGGAGGCTTTTAAAAATAAAATGAGAAGCAACAGCATTTGTCTGGGATGGCTTATGAAGCAGCTCTGCCTCTAAGGAACAAGGGAGATTAGATGACCCTTCTTCAAACCTAGAATTTTACACATTTTTTTTTTATTCCTGTCAGTCAGTAAAGCATTGATTAAGCACTTAATTTATGCCAGGAAGTGTGAGAAGGGCCAGGGATATAAAGGCAAAGACCAGGCTCTGCTTTCAAGGAGCTCACATTCTAATAGGAACAACAAGCAGACAACTATATGCAAACCACTATATACAGGATAAATAGGAAATAATCAACAGAGGGAAGGCTCTAGAATTAAGAGATATTGGGAAAGCCTTCCTGTAGAAGGTGGATTTTGGCAGAGACTTGAAGGAAGCCAGGAAGTGGAGATGAGGAGGGAGAACATTCCAGAGGGAGAGCATTTCAGGCGTGGGGTACAGCCAGGGAAAATATCCGGAGAAATGGAATGTCTTGTTCCAGGAACTGAAAAGAAGGCCAGTGTCATTGGGGAACTGAGGGAGGCAGGGAAGGAGGAGAGAGCAGGTTGCAAGAAAACTAGAAGGGGGTAGGGATGTCAAATAGAGTTTTGTATTTGATGCTAGAGGTGATGGGGAGTTACTGGACTTTATTGAGGTGTGATGTGGTTGGATATGCACTAAAGAATAATCACTTTGGCAGCTGAATCTATCCTCTGATAGACTGGAGTGCCAGGTCTACCCACCAGCAAGCTATTGCAATAGTCAAAGTGTGAGATGATGAGGATCTGCACCATCACCATCCGAGGAGATGTATTTGAGAAGTTGCCAGATGGATATCTGAGACTTCATTAAGTATCTGAGGCTGCATTTTACAGAAGATCAAACTTGTATTTAGTCAGGTGGCAAGATAAGTAGCATTATCACATTAGGGACGTCTCTGTAGTTGTCATTTCAGAGGAAATTAGAGCTTCTATCTCTACATATTTTATCCTTGGCAGAATGTCTTAATATAGTTTTTGCCTCAATTCTTGTAGCAATCTGATGAAACCTGTGGATCCACTCTCAGAATCTTTTTTCTATCTGAAAATATTTTTCAATTATTTTCAATCATTTTTCAATAATTCAATAAAATGCTAAGTTTAAGTTAGAATTAGGGATTCCATCCCTTTTTGAGAGAAAGAACTTCAAGTCTGCCTCTGAGGCTCAGGAAGAAGAGCAAGAATATGCCATACAATGGGGGAGATACATCTGAGAGAGCTCAGCAAGGAGCAAATGTGGAAAATCCGTGTGAGAAGATCTCTAGAAATATTGGCAATCCTGCATGCTAGAGGCTTGCATTATCCTTCCTTATGTGAACGCTCACCTCTTATAGACCTCCACATTTTCCCCACAAACATATTCTCTTTTGCCTGAGTCTTACTTGTGTTCACTCTTTCCACTGACAGTACATATTTGGAGGAGAGCAAATTTCAGGTTCTATGGCTACTCTTTTTACTATGCTAGTTCATTAGATGCCTTTGCTTTGAACTATTTGTGTCTTCTGGCTGAGTAGTAAAACTAACCACATCGATGGAGGCTCATGAACTTTAGTTTTGAGGGGATGAAGACTCAGCAAACACATTGAAATTGGAATGGCTTTTCTGGGTAATCAATGTGAAAGACAAGAGTGCCCTGCTGACACACTATATCCTCATTGCTACTAAAACTTTCTTCTGGATCCAAACAGAACAAGTCTAATCTCTCTTCTGGGTAACAGCCTTAAAAATTTAAAATAGCTATCAAATTCTTCCTCTGTCTTTTTTTTTCCTTCATAGACTAAACAACCTTTGTAGGGGAAGTTAGGTGGTACAATAGTTGGACTGCCAGTCCTAAAATCAGGCAGACTCATCTTCCTGAGTTCAAATTCAGCCTCAGACACTATTTGTGGCACCCTGGGCAAGTTACTTAATTCTGTTTGCCTCAGTTTTCTCATCTGTAAAAATAAGCTGGAGAAGGAAATGACAAAACATGACAATGTCCTTGCTAAGAAAATCCCAAATGGGGTCAGAAAAAGTTCGATATGACTGGAAACAACTGACCAACACCCATCTTTGTTCAACTAGTCTGCATATGGTACATTTTAAATGCCCTCAACCTTCTTTCATTGCCCTCAGATGGATGCTGTCTGGTTTATCAATGTCCTTCTTAAACTACAGCATCTAGAATTGGACACAACAATATTCTAGACCTATTGAGCAGACATCATCTCTTTGTTTCCTGAAGATATATAGACCTCTCTTATGCAATCCAAACTGGGATCAGATTTCCTGGCTTCTGGGTCACAATATTGACACATATTGAACTCAGTCCACCAAAACTCCCAAATCCAGACAACAGTCTGGAAAACTAGTCCAGACAACTAGTCTTGTCTAGTCGTATTTCCCCCATCTTCTATTTAAAAGTTGACTTTTAAAATTCAAATATAAAACTTTACATTTGACTCAATTATTAAATGTCATCTGATTTGATTCAATTTTAATTTATCAAGAACTTTTAAACTGTCCTAGCTTTGCGCCAAAAACAAATTTGATAAATAGCAATTTATTCCTTGAACAGAGGGAGTGAGGCAGGACAGTGTATAGAATGCTAGTCCAGGAGTCAGAAAGATTCAACTTCCTGAATTAAAATCTGACCTAGCTGTGTGACCCTGGGCAAGTTACTTAGTCTTGTTTGACTCAGTTTCCTTATCTGTAAAATGAGCTGGAGAAGAAAATGTAAACCATGACAGGATCTTTGTCAAGAAACCCTAAGTGGGGTCACAAAGCGTTGGACGTGACTAAAAAACAACTGAACGTTCCTTTAACACAATCCCTAATAATGTAAAATAGCACAGGGTCAAGCATAGTTCTCTGAGGATAGAGGATTTCCACTAGTAACCTCCCTTCAGGTTAATATGGAATCAGTCAAATCACTATTCTTTATGCCTATACATTCAACCAGTTAAAAAGTTAACTAATTACACTAATTTTTACTCCATGTATCTCCATCTTTTCCACAAATATCTCGTGACTTTACTAAATATTTTCTTTGGTTTTTGTCACCTTAATTTCCCAATATAGCCCTCCCTTCTTATAACAACAAAAAATAATCAAAAACTATTTAGCAAAACTAACCAACATATCAAAATATTACTTCATTTGATTCTCATAATAACCCTGAAAAATAGAGTGTTATTATTGTTCCTATTTTGAAGATGAAGAAACTGTGGCACAAAGCTAATAGCTGTTTGAGGTAAGATTTGAATTGAGGTATTTCTAACTTCTAGACCTGAAGCTCTATCCACTGAGCAACCTAGGTGCCGCCTCTAATCAAGTCCAACTATATACATGTGTGTCTGTATGCACGTATATATGTATGCATAATTCACACCCATGGTTCCTCTCCCTCTGCAACAAAAGGAAAAATGGTTTCTTCTCTCTCCTTTGGAGAATTATAACCCTGTATCAACAGAGCACAATGAGCATCCTCATAAGAACTGCACTCATTAGCCCATTACTCATTATTGCAATCATTGTAAGTTGTATGTATTTCTGGTTCTATTTACTCCACTGTGTGTGTGTGTGTGTGTGTGTGTTTTTTTTTTTTTTTTTTTTTTAGTGATTAACAGTTTTGAAACAACTTTCATGCCCAGTGAGGGTCTTATTTGATCCCCCACAACCTGTGAGGAAGGCAGATATGCCATTATTTTTCCAGTTTTAGAGTGAGGAAACGGAAGACCAAAGAGATTAGGTAATTACCCAAAAGTCAAACAAATGGTTAAATGGCAGAGCCAAGATGAGAACTCAGTTTTCCTGACTTCTAGTGTAGTATCCTTTCCTCCGGGAGGTTTCTCAAATAAACATAGGAGTTCTAATCATTATAAAACAGCTCAGCAGTCACACTGGTTGCGAGTTCCTATGGTGGGAGGTTTGGACTCGTTGTCCTTAGGCTCGGTGATGACACTGGCAGGCGTAAGAAGGGCTGGGGAAATCTGGCCAGCCCAACTAGTGTTTTGCAATCTGGGAGCTGGTTGAACCTCCTTCTGAGGTGGTGCTGGAGCTGACACATAAAGAATTCAAACATGCACATGTGTGCACACACACACACAATTAGCTAAGAATAGTAAATAATAGATTGGAAGCTATGTTGAGCTGAGCTATAGAACATTACATTAATCACAGGGACAAAAAAAAGGGACATTTCTGAATTGATAATAGAAGCAAGCAGGGGAAACTGGTCACTGATAATCCTGATCCAGGGAAAACCAGAGATGATCGTTTAAATCTGACCAGTTTTAGGAAACAATAGAAGCTGAGCCCTGGAAGGGACCTCAGAGATGCTCCAGTACAACCTCATTTAACAGATGAGGAGACAGATCCAGACAACAAAAGTGACTACAGAATTTGCCAACTTTTGTACTTTCGCAGACATCATCTAATTTTACTCTCAAAGCAATCTGGTGAGGTAATAATAGCTAATAATAATAATAGCTAGTGTTTATTATGGCACCTTATGGTTTGTGAAGCACTTTGCAACTATTAACTCATGTTATTCTCACAATAATCCTGGGAGAGAGGAGCTATTATTATCCCCATTGTACAGGTGAGAAAACTGAGGCAGGCAGAAGTTACTCAGAAGTGTCACCCAGTGGCTAGTTAAGTGTCTATTATCAAATCTGAACTCAGATCTCCCCAACTCCAAATCCCACCTTTCTACCCAAGAGATAGAGATGATATTATTGTACAAATGAGAAAAACCAGTGTCCCCCAAACTGAAATTTCTTCTCCAAGGTCATCTGTACAATGAATCAGTAGCCGAAGACTGATTTGAACTCAGTTCTGGATGGGCCCTGTCTCATTCTCTTTCCTCTGAAGCTCACAAGGGATCTATTGGTTTTATTCTCTCTCTTCAAGGCACCTGGGTGACAAGGTGAGGAAGGCAGATGTCTCAGCTTGACATAGGTTCCTCCTTAACTACGATGACAGACTAAAAAAGCATCCATCTTTCAGGCAGATTCTGTCGTCTTTCCCCCCTCCCCATTCAAAGAAAGGAAGGCAATCCTCCAACCTTCCCTTTCCCTCTCTACCCTCTGCATTATCTACACACACACACACACACACACACACACACACACACACACACACACACACGGCTGTCTCCCAAACCTTACCCAGGTACCTGGGAGGAGTGGCAGGGAGGGGAGGGAAGAGGGCCCTTCCTTTGAGATCTTGTCTTCTCTTATAACAATGATGTAAGCTCCCAGAAAGCAAGGGTTGTCTTTGTGTTAGAATAAATGCTAATTGAATGACTAATTGACCAGCAGGAAACAGCCCCAGGGAAGCTGGGAGTTCAGAGTAGGACATAACCAGTTCCTTCTTGATTATTCAAAAGCCAGGAAATTGGACTTTTTGTTCCTTGTGTAAATTGAGTCTAATAAAACTACTAAGAGACACTTCAGTCAAAGAAAGTCCAAATCAAGTGGAGCTCTCACTGAAGAGACCAGGCTTTGCATGCTGCCCGGGATACTTATTTAGATTCTGTTAGCCTCCTTTCCTCAGGTGTAATATGGGTATAAGAATGCCTGTAGCACCTCTCTCAGGGTTATTGTAATGATCAGATGAGATGATCTATGTAAAATTCCATGTCAGCTATTATTGTTCAGAATGGGTTCCATTCTTTAATTGTCCTGTTTCTTAAAAGGTTACCAAAACTAATCAAACCTTACAGGACATTTAGGATTAGACCAGGATTCTTCTCATAACTACCTTTCACCAGCAGCCTAAGTGCTCTTGCTGCTACTGCCAGCTCAGGTGGTACAAAGGGAAAGAAAAGGGAAGTGGGGCATGTATTCCTCTGAAAGATAAGTGAGGAGGTGAGGTATGAACAGGGACCTAGAAGTCTGCCTTTGGAGGATTCTACTGTGTCCTGGCCCCTGAGATCAAACTGCCTTCAGGTGAAACTTTGGAGAGGTCTCACCTCTTGGCAATCAGCCCTGGTAGCCACAGCCAGGTGAGTCTATCAAAGATCCAGGAGCCCTCTGTTTGACCCAGCCCTGAAGTGGATTGTCCCAACAACCAAGACTATAAGTTTCATAAGGAGCTGGCCCAGACTGAAAAAGCAGAAGCAAATTGGGTAGGGATTCTGCAAAAAGAGAAAAGAAAACGCCCATTGGTCCCATATATGCCTGACTACCTTTGAATTTGAATCTATTCTACCCTGAGAATCCTATAGGTGTGCAAGGGGATAGATAGTTTGTCCCCAAGGTTGGGGGATGGGGAAGGATTGTTTTGTAACTATTGTTCTTCCTTTAATTTTTTGGTAAATTCCCACCTGTAAAAACTAATTGATGCTGGCTAGTTATTGGACACTGGGAAACACAAATATGGAGATTTTAAGAGCAACACCAGCAGAAATACTGGCTCCTTAGATGATCCATTGCCTTCCGAGAACCCACAATGCCATTCCAGAGGGTGCCCTATGTAACAATCATCCACAAACACAAACATTTCGCCAAAGAACAAGAGGATTATATCTTCTTTGATCAGTTTCCTCAACTGTAAAATGGAGATAATAATTGTACCCACTTCCCAGGATCACATGATATAGTTGATTATAGTAAAGCACTTAGCCCAATGCCTGGTACATAGTAAATACTATATAAATATTAGTTGTTTTTGTTATTGTTTAAGAAACTGAAGATTTCTGTTAAAGACTATTTTTCAAGAAGTATGTATATGGGTATATAATATACATAGAGGATGACTCATAGACTAAGACTTTTGGGACACCTTCTACTTGTTTGTATGTAAGTAAAATTTAATAAGGTAGTTATAAAATTTCCCTATTTGTATACCCTTTTCTATTTCTTTTTTTCCTCTGTTCACTGAACAACATTTATGGACAATCATTTTTCCTATATATGACACTATATTCATTTTTCTCAGGATGGAGGGAAGGGGAATGATGACCAGGGAAGCTGAAGGAGCCGTGGAAGAACAAAAAGGGAAGAAGAGTACAATCTCTTCCTATTACCACCAGTCTCTCTTGTGATTTCCCTGAGGACCAAAAGATCGATGCAATGACAACCGCCACCATGAATACCAACACGCCACTCTACTCCCATAGTGAGCCCCCAAATCAGAATAGATTTATCTGAAGAAGCAATGGTTTCTAAATAAACAGAAGCTTTAAATATCCTTTCCTCTGTCATTCCTGTCCTCCCACTACCATCCCAGACTGTCCAAAAATGTGGACATTGTTCTTCCAGTCAGCAGATGGTGCTGTAATCTATCATGGTTAGCCAGGTGACCCCTAATGACAGTGACTCACACATATAGGATCATAGGTTTAAAGCTAGATTGGCCATCAGATCCGATCCTCTCATTTTAAAATTGAGGAACTGGAAGGTTAGTGATTTTTCTACAGTCAAACAGCTCAGAAGCTTCAGAGGGAGGATTTGAACCCAGGTTCTCTGGCTCCAAAGTCATTATTCTGTCTACTTGCCACAATGCTTCAGATAGAGAATACTTTAAAGTTAGGAAAATATTTCCCCTACAGCAAATCTATGGGGTAGATATTATATATTAAAATCACCCCCAGTTTATAGAAAGAGAACTGAGAACCCCCAAAAAATAGGGATTAGGTAGTTATGAAGGGTTGAATTGGGCTGGATTATAACCCAAGTTGTCTGATCCCAAGATCATAGATTTAGAGATCTTAAAGACCATCTAGTCAAACCCAACTCTCCCATTCTACAGATGAGGAAACTAATTCTGTATTCAATGTTCTTTCTACCTTTCTCCTCCCTTTTTTCCCAATCATTTGCTAATTGATCCATTTTTATTTTAATTTCATTTCCACACTTCCCATTTGTTCTTCCTTGTTTTCTTTTTACCTTGTTGCATTTATGGTTCATACTATGTAGTTGGATACAGCCATAAAATGCTCTGTAGAAACCCTAAGCCTGGACAGACTGATCTCAACAATAGAAAAGCCTAATTTTGGCTGACTCATTACATGACCTTAAGTTGGCCACTTCCCCTCCCTAAGTCCTAATGACTGACACTGTGCAATAGGATAGAAGAATGATTGAGCTCCTCCTGAGCTGTGGGCAAGAAATGGCCCATAAAAATGTCTACAGAGCTCCTTATAGCTATAAAGTACTATTAAAATGATGAATAATTATTATCATAATTGAACAGTAAGTACAATGCCAATTTGGGCCTTCCCAGGACTTACTTCTCAGCACAGCAGGACCTAAGGAAAACAAATCATTGAATTCAAGTAAGTTTTATCTCAGTTACTATCTTGTGGAAGGAAAAGACTCAAGACCTCACCTAGAGCTTTATTGGTCATAAAAAAGTATTCTACAAGGAATATATACCTCTTAATAACTAGAGTAACTATCCAGAAGTAAAATTAGCTAACTCAGAAAACCTCCTCTTTGCCTGATTTTCTAGTCAAGAACACTTGACAATTTATTCCGTATGATACAGGGAAAAGTTTTGTTCAGATAAATTGGAGTTGTTATGGTCTCTGGAATACTCTCCCAGTCTGAGCTTCTGTGAATTTGTTTGTGCTGTGTATATACACACATACACACACATACACACACACACACACACACACACACACACACACACACACATACACACACTAATCAAGCAAAGATGATTTTCCAATCTAAAATTATACTATTGGTTTATAATTTCAGGTGACCTTTTTAGTTTGAAATATGTGTATACACACACACACACACACATAATAATCTCAATTCACTTTGAATGTGCAAATTCCACTGAAGACTTTATAAGACTCATATTAAATAGCACATAAGAACAAAGTCCTTATAAGAAAGAGTTTCTTCTCATGTGCTTCTTAACGTTTTATTTCAGACCAATGTTAATGCCACTCTTTCCAGGAGAATGTGCTGGGATTTATAGTTTTATCTGGCTTTATAAAATACCACAGCAGTTGTAAATATACCACAAATATTTTATTTTTTAAAAAAGTTGACGTAGAAAAGATTTTGACTAATAGTACATACAAAAGTTGCACACAATAAACATAATAAATGTTTCTCTCATGAAAATCATATTTTTGCATTCTGGAGGGCAAAATTCAAATTCAAATGATAAAATCATCATGGTAAAAAAAAATTGTTTATTTAAATTAAATATTTTTAACAAACTCATATCTACACAGCTGCTCCAAAGCAAACATCACTTTTATAAAAGATGGAACATTTTAGCTTAATAACTGTAGTGTTTAAAAAGATAATACACATTCAAGATTGCACATCAGTCAATCGTAGCTACAACTATTTATTATTTATCATCAAATTTCATATGCAGTAATAACATGAAGATTAATCATGTTTTATAATTGATTTACAATAAAACTTTTCATGGAAGAGAAAAAGAAACTTTAACAATACAAAATATGGGGGAAATTGAGGAAGAATATATAATCATTTACAGGTTCCTGATAAGCAATAATACACTGAAATTGAAAGACAATCAGTGGTCTTGTTGCTCAGTGTTGAATATATTCCTTCAAAGGAGACTTTGAAGAAGGCTGGAAATGTCTATAGGATGAAAACAGGGCTCATAAAATCTTCCAGAGAGGGTGAGTATATTTCCTTGGGAGGCAAAGGAGATATAGAGAGAAAGAGAAAGCAAGCAAGACAGAGACACAGATAAGAGAGGAAGGGAACCTTCCTATACAGAGAGGACTATAACAAAATATGGTACATAGATCCCATGAGTTCCGACAGTGGAAGAAAGTAAGTCTGTTTGGTCCTAACCTGCTTCACAGACCTTCTGGTTATGACAGGCTTGGGGTTTTGGTGTAGGTATTCCAGAACATACTGTTTGTGTGTGTAACATAGGTATATGAGACAATCCAAGGATCATCTTCGGATACATAAGTGATTATGTCTGTTTTCATGGATTTTTATATTTCCATCCACAAATATATAAAAACTACCTTTAGTTAATTGATCTTTCTTTCACCTTTGCTTTCTTATTTTCCATAAACCTTTGATTTCCAAAATCCCAGCTGCTGTCGTTGTTCTGGTTTGTGGGTTTTTTTTTTTTTTAAGTTGGCACTGCAAGCCTGTGTCTGGGGCAGGGAAATGAGCACAATGGATGGATTCCCAAAGATGGAGTGGAGCTGTCATTTTTCATACGATGGGAAGAGAGAAAAGTCAGAAAAAATTTCAGTCTTACATAGCCTAAGTAGGAGACTTACACTGCCACCTCAGATAGTAGAGAGAGAGTCAAGAAGCCAGGTTCTCAGAGAGGATGTTGAAGAAAAGTGGAACTAGTCAAGTTGCAAAGAAGGGAAAGCGGATCAGCAGAGGTTCATTTCTCTACAGGACGAAGCGGACCGGACCGGCCAGCTCAGACTGGGACCCAGTGGGAGGGCACGCTCCGCGGCGCACGAGGAGGCAGGCGGCGGTAACACTGTTTAGTCTCTGCACTCAGCCAAGTCGGCACAGAGGAGAAGGCCGGCAGCTGCCCGGGGCCCCGGGGCCTAGGAGACGCTGTAGCTGTTGTAGTAGGTGGCTGTGGCGTCAGCCAGAACCGAGATGAGGCTGGTCTCTGTGGGCCCCCCTGGTGTCACCTGGGAGGCGGGTCCACTGACACTGATGCCCCCCGTGGAGTCTGGATGGCCGGGAGTGTTCAAATACTGGTCAAATTCATTCCGGTCCATGTCCCCCAAGAGTTCCACCTGGCTCAGTTGATCTAGGGCATCAAAACCTGGGTGCTCGGGGGGAGGGGAGAGCTGGCCCAGATGGGCGTGCAGGTTGGGGTGGAGGGCGTGGAAGGCAGGGGGGGAGTAGTATGCTGGGGAAGGCGAGCAGCTGGTCACAGAGGGGATCATGGAGACGCCCGGGGACTGGGTGAGGGCAATGGAGCCCAACGCATGGTTACAGTGGAGGGGGCTGGGCATATATTCTGGAGAGTACGTAGCTCCTGAGATGTGTGGGAGCCGGTGGGAGCGAGAGTGCTCTTCCTGGCAGGGGGAAGAGAAGAAGGTCTGCTCAGGCTCCAGGACATCCAAAGGAGACATTTCTGGTGGGGTGGGCAGCCCGAACGGGTAGGCATCCACACTGCTGGTGGAGCTGCTGCCACTGGTGCAGCTGCCGCTGGGCACCTCCTGGTAGCAGCCCCGGAGGCTGGGAAGGACCGTAGCCGGGGAGTACTCACCATGTTCCTCCTTCTCCCCCACAGAAACCCTGCCGCCACACCTCTTGTCCGGGAGGGAGTTCTGGTCCCGGGACAGGCTGCTCAGCAGGAAACCTGGGTCCACCCGTTTGCAGATGCGCTTGAGCTGCTTCTTTCTACGAGGGCGGTACTTGTAGTTGGGATAATCCTGCATATGCTGTACCCGGAGTCTCTCAGCTTCGTCCACATACGGCCTCTTCTGGGAGAGGGTCAGAGCTTTCCAGGACTTTCCTGCTCACAGGAGGAGAAGAGGAGGCCATTTTTAGAGTCCTTTACAGTGTCAGAGGTCAGGTCTTTGAAAATCCCTCTCCCACACAGTTTGCACCATCCAGCTCTCCCACAGGCCGTCACTGCACCACCCAGAGCTCGATCACACCACTCTCTCACAACAGAGAAACACAAACAAGGCACTTCGCATGCCCTTCCCAGACACCCCACACACACTTCCCACCACAAATGCTTCACACGCAGCGACAGAACCCTCACCTCTCATATTCCTCCTTCCACTAACACTCCCCAGGAAAACCACTGACACGCACACACACTACTCACACATCATCTCAAATACAAAGGTGAGTATCCTTTTCATACTGAAAGACCAGCTGACCTACCTGGAGCTAAAATTATTTTAAAAATTCATCTAATTAAGATCCTTCTTTCATTCAAGTGTTCATTCTAATCACTCTAGAACTTAAAGTCACTGCCTGCCTTCCTTACTAAATGTCAATGATTATGTGGGTAAATATTAGCTATTTTACAAGCAGGAAATTTCAGACATTTTACAAGCAGGAATTAAGACTTAGTGAAGGCATAGAGTCCTACTTGAGTTAGAGAATTGTCCTGAAGAAAAATATGGATTCAGAAATCTCATGAAGGTGGGCATTTCTTCCCAATTATGAATATTAAAATTCATCCATGCCATCTTGAGTATAATAAATGATTGTCCTTCACAATTGAAAGGAAAACAGGATTCTAATCCATGAATGTGCTGGTCATTCTTCCTTAACAGGACATTACCCTGTCTAGATCCATATGAAGACTGCAACCTGTATTGCAACCATTTAGCTTGCCTTTTATATATGGGTTTATGGATGCTGGGTTGGAGACAAATTAATTCCATAATCTATACCACAAGTAACTAGATATTTGGCTTCAGAAGCAGTCGTTTCATCTCCCTGGGTTCACTTCCCTTGTCATAAAAATCAAGCTACTGAAAAAACATCCAGTTTAAAAATATACTTCTTGCAAGAATGCTTCCCTGATTAACCTGACCCCACCCAATGCAATCATCTGGTCTAATCTCCCAATTTTATGGATGAAACCAAGTTCCAAAAATATTAAGTCACTTGCTCCCTTGAAATCATACGGTTGGTTGAAAACTTTGCACTGTAACAGCTTAGGTATTGACAGTGGCAGGCAGAGTGACCAGGAAAAGTCTTAGTAGAAACATAACTAAGAAAATACTTATCCTACAAAGTCATTCAATAAACATTTATTAAGATCCTGCTATGTGCCAGGTAACTGTGCTCAGTGTAAGAGTGGCAAAAGACACCCTCTGCTGGAAAGGGACAAAGTCTAATGAATTCCTCTCCGCCTTTCAGAGAATTTGCTCCCCAAGCAAATAGCTCAGAAAATCAAGTCTTCAAATACAATCGTTTAGTTACTAAGACAGAGGCCTAAGCACTGGGAAAAAGCATATTGATTGTAAATATGATCTGGAACTGTGTTCATTGCTGGGAGGGTCTCCCAAAGAAGAAACTCCCTCTACCAATGAAAACTAACACTTTGCTATTTACAGCCACAGAGAGCTGCCTGTGACAGAGATTGTGATGTGTCCTAGCATGGAGAGGCAGGTTTTGAATCCAAGTCTTCCCAGCTCTGACACCAGCTTTCTATTTCCTACTCCATAGGTGTCAAAAATGTGGTCCACAACACTCCTAAGTATGACCTGAACTAGATTAAAATGTATTGGGGAAATACTTAACAAAATAATTTTTAAATAGACAATATTAAATTTTAAAACTAAGAAAACATGTGATCCACAAGGATCCTTATGTATAGATTAGTAGCCCTTATTTCTATTTGAGTAGACCTCACTACTCTACATCACAACTAATTCTTGTTGTAAATATAATTACTAAAATACAGTAAACTACAGGAAGTGCTGTAGGTTGATAAGAGCACTGATGTGATAGAAAATACTTTGGATCAAGAGATGAGAGATCTAGACATCTGACTTTCAGTTCCAGCTGTGCCTCTAACTACATCTTTGATGTGGGCAAGATATTTGATCTCTTTGAGACTCAATTTCTTTAACTGCAAAATATGGAGAGCTTAAATAACATGATGTTTAAGTTCCCTTTATATTCTAAAATCCTGTTTCTAAAATTGTGTTTCTACCCTATTAGGTAGTACTTCTTTAATTCAAAACTCTGTGAATTCTGCTCCTAAAAAATTAGTTACTGAAGAAGCATTTTTCATCCAAGCTATTAAAAGAACTTTTATCACCTGAGAGCCCCTTAAGGGTAATGCAAATACAGGATGCCAACCAGACAAGGGCATTTTTTTAGCCATCCGGTGCCAATCTAAGCGCTGTGCTTTGCCTTTAAATGTTTGTTGAATTAATACAATGAATTGTAGGCACACTCTACTTGATTTAATCAGGAAAAATACTAAAGAAATGAGAAGTGGTCTTGGCCTGAGATTTTCCTAAAGACCCTTCTAGGTTTGATCCAACCATTCATTCAAAATCATAGGTTGAATTTATGCAGAGTATTTCATTAAATTACAAGCCCGGTCATTTTTCTCCAAATTATTCATTCTGGATCTAAACAAGGAATGAGGAGTGGATGAGTGAAAGCTGGGAGCTAGCAGGTGTGTCATGGTTCAATTAGAACCTCTGAATTAGAACTGATTTGTCCTGCCTTCCACTAAAAGTTAGAAATGAGACTCAGGAGACAAAGCTTTTTGTCAGTTGAATTTATCCAGCAAAAATGAGGTTATTCAAGAATTTATGTCATATGAAATAGTCAAAACTCAGGGGGAAGAAGGAAGCTGTCTGTCCATCAGATCCAGATCAAAATTGGAAAGAGATCTGACACCTTTCTGTTTTAATCACTAAAATAAAACTCCAATTTTACAAAGTCTCTGGTTCAAGAATTAGAAGCAGTGAATCATAGAATATGCATACAGAATTAAAAGGAATCTCTACTCTTCCATTCGAATGACATAGGCCTTAAAATGAAAGGCAGCAAAAAGAAAAAGATTCTCCTTCCCCAGGAATAGAAATATTTGAGCACAGTGTATAAAACAGAGAAAGCCCCTATTCTTTTGAATATATATTTAAAAAGAAAGAAAATCAAACTCCACTTTTAAATTAAAGCTCTAAACAGGGGTTTTTAACTTGGAGTCAGGATCTTCCTGCTTTTTAATATTTTGATAACTATATATCTCAGCATAATTGTTTTGTGATCCTAAGTAATTTATTTTATGCATTTAAATATATTATTTTAAGGGTTCCATAGGCTTCACTCTACTGTCCAAGTGTTGACTATAACACAAAAAAAGTCTGGAATTTAAGATCTAAACAAACTCAGCCTTTCATCTTTTGAGAAAGGGACTAAAAGAACAGTCTCTTTTCCCTTTCTTCATCTTCCTCTCTCAAGCACCTTTCATTAAATCTGAATCTTCCTCCGACTCCCCACGGCAAAGTCCCAGCATAGAAGTCTCCCTCCAGCCCACATCCTCTTGGATCCTCTTCATAAACTCAATCCAAATCAATCCGCAAATCGGATTCCACACCCCTACTCTAATCTACAAATTCGGGTAACGAATATTGCCAGATTGTGCGTGTTTCCTTTCCCACTCTAAGAATATTTTTGTAATTAGTAATTTATAAATGTTTACCCCCCAATGTTACTCCATTGATAATGATGCTTGTTATTATTTAAACTGTAACAATATTGCAAATAATGTGTAAGGAATCATTACTTTCCCGCTCATAAATGCCTATTAGTCATCTAGATTGACAGCCGATCCATTTCCCTCCGTGTTTCGGTTACAAATCTTTTCCGTCCTTCTCGGTGGATTCATTCGTGTTCTTATCTTTGTTTCCAGACTGCCAAAAACAAGAGCTGCCCCTTGAACTTTGGGGGATGCGTAGCCCGCTTTGGGGAACTATTTACCGGTATTTTTGTTAATTAGCACCACGCAGCACTCGGCCCTCTAGAGCCCTCGGGATAGGAAGTGAGTGCCATGAACAGCCTAAAGTTCCTGAGATCTGAGATTCTCACCTCTCAAGCCAATCTCTAGCGAGTACAGTAGTTCGATTTACTCCTCCACTTCGAGACAGGGATTTTTTCCCCTTCCTTTCCCCCCACAAAGCTTAACAGTGGCTGGCATACAGCAAGCGCTTAATAAAGAAGAGGCCGCTATTTTATGCAGACCCAAGAGATGTCTTATTTAGTTCTTCAAGCCGTAACTAAACTATGTCGAAAGTTCTTTCTCCTTCTCCCCGGGTCAGGTTATTTCCCATCTCCTAGAAAACACGCTTTCAAATAAATGCCTCCATTCTCATTGTAGATCCGTAAGTTCACTGTATTTCATTAAACATTCGTACAATAATTGTATTTGTTTCCCACACATACGCCCGTATATTTCCTAGGATCCCAAAACATATGGACACAATAACTATTCCCATATTTCCCAAATCTGCAGACTCTTAGGACACACACACACACACACACACACACACAACTTTTGGACTCTAAGTCCAGCATGTGTTCACCTTCCAAGAAACATCTCTTCATCTTCAGCCACCTCCACTGCCCAATACTTCCATCTCACCTTTTCCTCTCTCCTTCTCCCTGTCCCTTTCTCCCTCTCCTTTTTTCTCCCTCTTTCTCTCTTTCTCCTTCCCTCCCCCCACCTCTGTTTTTGTGTGCGTGTCTCACTGTCTCTGTCTCTGTCTCTGTCTCTCTGTCTCTCTCTCTGTCTCTGTCTCTCTCTCTCTCTCTCTCTCTCTCTCTCTCTCTCTCTCTCTCTCTTTCTCTCTCTCTCTCTCTCTGTTACACACACACACACACACACACACACACACACACACACCCCGCGCACGCGGTGGGTAGCAGCACAGGACAGGATTTAGGAAGGGGGCTTGGAGGATTCGCTCCTGTTCTTACCCAGCATCTTACTGAGCTCCGCGTTGTGTAGGTCGGGGTTTTGCACTGCCAGCCGCTTCCTCTCGTCCTTGGCCCACACCATGAAGGCGTTCATGGGCCGGCGGATGCGACTCTCCGAGCTTTTATCCCCCGGGCTACGATGGGGTGCTGGGGACGCCAGCCCGTCGGAAAGCTCCCCGTCCAAAGCTGGGCATTCCAGCCCGTCCGGCCAGGGGTACGCGCCCAGCAGCGTGGCCATGGTCACCCAGACTGCTCGCCTCGCCCTGACCTCCTTAGTTAGGGTCGGCCTAGGCTCTGACCCTCCGGCGCCAGCAGCGCAGCTCACAGGCTGGCTCTCTCGGGTCAGGTCGGGGGCACCCCACACTCGGTTGCGGCGGCCGGCCTGCCCTCTATATATCAGCTCCCGGGCTGTCGCTTCCTCCAATGACACTTAAAGGTGCAGCGGCTCCTCCTTCCATTCCGGCTAACTATGCCCCCTCCCTGAGGGCCTGGGCCGGAGGAGAGCTGCTCTGACCTGCCACGGCTGGGGGAGGTGGAGAAATAGAGGACGGACACACCTCCAGGACTAAGCAGTCCCCTCCCCGCCCCACCCCCTCCGAGCCCGTCCCGTTTCTCTGGGCTCCAGCTCGCGGGTGGATCTTCCAACTGCAGAGCCGGCTGCTCCATGAGTTTCTCTTCTTCCTAGTCCCACTTGCATCTGAAACAAACTTTTTTCTTTTGGCCTCAACCCACGGAAAGACTCGCGGGCTTGAAAGCAATAGAATTATTACTCCCTGATCGTGTTCAAGACCCTTTGGCCCTCTGGACCTCCGTTTCCTTGTCTGTAAAATGGACATAACACCCGTACTGCCTTCTTCACTAGTTGTATAAAAGAATGAATGGGCAAATCAATCATCATTCATTTGTAGCAATTCACAGCAATTTCCTATGTACCCGTCACTGCGGTAAGCCCTAAAAATGAGAACCAAACTATTATTTCCACCCAGAAGTGGATGGTGGAGCTCTCTAAAGAGAATTTTAAAACTGCCCACTATGCGCAGAGCTAGGCTAGGCGTTAGAGGACTTTTTTTTTTTTTTTTTTTTGAGCAGTTCTCCAGGGTCTTTCCCCAAGATGGGCTAAAAAAAAAAAAGAACAGATCAGAGGCTCAGAAATAGTTTTCTTCCCACTGCCCTCTCCCCCAAGCCTTACACCCCGCCCCCCAGAGACCAGGAACTGAGCATCTTCAGCCCATTTCCCGAAAGCAGAGCTCTGATCCCTAAGTGCACTCACTGTCACAGACTCGGTATTAGCAAATACCACGAGTATCTGAGTGATATCGGGGACTGGGAGGGGACATCCCACTAAACCTCCATTTAGCCACCAACCTAAGCAAAAGCAGTACCCGCCAAAATGCCAGGCCTAGCTGAATCCCAGCACAGTCAAAGATTTCCAGTAAGATACATAAGTGTCTTTGCCTCCTCACCCCCCCCCCAATTCGTGAGTTGTGCTGAGCCCTGTTTTTCAATTTAAATCAACTCAACGACAATATTAAAAAGAAAGAAAGAAAGAAAGAAAGAAAGAGAGAGAGAGAGAGAGAGAGAGAGAGAGAGAGAGAGAGAGAGAGAGAGAGAGAGAGAGAAGGCCCACTGAAACTATCAGAACAGGAATAGATGTTTATTTTCTAAAGAGCAAAACAGGCAGGACAACTCTATTTTTCAAACCAAACCCAGAAGAACACACTTCCTTTGGTACCGTCAGTCTTCGTTACTGTCAGTGTTTGTGTAGTTTAGATGTCAAGTATCCCCAAATGATACTTCACCTTTTCTACTCTTGCAATACTTCTCTTTTCTCTGTGGATCTGAGGTGGGATCCTACCCCAATCTGATGCCAGAGTACTCAGGAGCCAAGAGAGCCTCATCATTCTCTACCCTGGGGCCAGTGCTTACAATTATTGGGGAGTGGAGGGAGGAAGTGAGGAACTCTGAAACTTCTATCTGGGTTCCATACTTCATGGGTGTTCTTATAGGAGACCCCAGATCACTTATCTGCGAGCAAGAAGTGTCCATTCCCGGAGGGGATGAGAGGTGAGGAAGTGGGGTTTCAATCTCTCATTCTCTCTCTCTCATTTTCTTTTTTCTGCTTTTTCATTTGGCTCTCTCTCTAGGGAGATTTTCAATTCCTTCCCATTCCCATTCCCATTCCCATTCCCACTTATGTTCTCTCAGTGTGAAGTCAGGCTTTTCCTTTCTAAACCTACCCTTGCATCCTTCTCTAAACCACACTCTCTCATCCTGGGCAGTGGTCATCCCTGCCTCCTCAATATCTGAGGGCTCCTTAAATTCCTTAAAGCAGAGAACTGACTTCTGGAAACAGCTTCTGATGCACACAAAATCTCTTTATATATAAGGAATACAGATGTGACTCTGCAACCCGAACTAAATGCCAATCAAATACTCAAAGCAGAAGGAAGATATATTTCCAAACAAAACTGATCTGAAGTTTATTCTAATCCTTGCTCTTTACTTGACATCCAGAATCGTAAGGACATTAAGACTTATGAGTTAAAGACAGTCTTATGACTCGTAAAGTGTCATGTCAGTGTGAAATGTAATTACTAATTAATTACTATTACTGTATTACTAATAACATTATAAATTAGCAAAGCCATTCTATGCAGTCATAGTAATGCATAGTAAAACATTACATAGTAAGCATGTATCTTAAAGATATTGTATGAATTTTTTATGTAGTTTAGAAAAGATATATCTGCCATGTGTGAATGCTGCACAAGGATTGTGGAATGACTTTAACACTGATCCTTGGCAAAGATGGCATCTAATCCCACAGGGTGTGCATTTTAGTTATATTTAAAGGATGGTCTGTATATAACAGCATGTCTATACAATGATGAATTTATAAAGAAACTGTATATTTCACTCGTGTAGACCTAATTTTTAAATTTATTTTTGCATTGTATCAGATGGAAACAAGAAAGTCAGGAGATCTGTTTCAACCTGTCACCTAAGCAACACCAGGCTATCATCATCCAAAGAGGAAGAGGAAAATAATGAAGGAGTGGTAAAGGAGAGGAAGAGGAAAGGGAAATGAGAAGGGGAGGAGGAGATTGAGGAAAGGGGAAGAGAAGGAAATGGAGGAGAAAGGGAAGGAGAGGAAGAGGAAAAGGAACCTGCAGGAAGGTGCTACTAAAGGTGGCAGTGTGGTTTAATGAAAAAAGGACCCACCTTAGAGCCCAGAAACTTTAGTTCAAGCCTTTCCTGAGATATCTGAGTATAATCACTTAACCTCTTAGTAGCTACATTCATCCATAAATTATGAACAAGTTGATGTTTTGCATTAAATAAGAAATTTCTAAACTCTACACCAATGAAATCAGTGATCTGGAGCTCCATCACTATAAAGCTTGCAAGTTTGCAAAACTCTTGTATTACTTCATCTGAGTCTCACAATTCTACGGAGCTAATTACTATTAACTCCATTTGACAGATGTGAGAACAGGCTGAAAAGAAGTTAAATGCTTTGCTTAGAGTCACACGGCCACTAGGTCTGGAAGATAAGATTTGAACGCAGGTCTTCCAGATTCTTGAATTTAGATAACCTAGTGGGTTCCTTTAAGCTCTAAAGTTTTAATATTCAGTGATCACAGTCTTCAAATGAGTGAAAGACTGCCAGATGGACTAGCGATTAGTTCATAAAACAATTGGGATCAAATGGGAGGAAATTACAGATTATTGGGGCAAGGATTGAGAAGGTATTCCTTCATTGAGTAGGAAGTTGGATGAGTAGATCTCTTAAGTGTCACTCCAAATCTAAGAATCTACAGTTGTCTTTGGATAATTCTGATTCCTGCCTCTTCTCTTCCCACTCCCCTTCCCCTCAAAATCAGATTGTCCTTATCTGCACTCCAGTTGTCCTTGTTTTCTCAGTCTCATATCCTGTTCTAACACAGGCTGCATGGCCCCTTGTCCAGAATGTTGCAGAAGGGGGATTTCTGCCTCAGATAGAAGACTTAAGAGTTCTTTTCAGCTCTTTAATTTCAAGATTTTGCAATTGAGTGTCCAGATAGTTTAGTGCTCCTGTGAGAGAATGGAGACCTTTTTCTTGCATTGGAAACTTAACTGATGCTTCAGACTGGGCTGGACTCTGTGGTAGTAGGGAAGGGCTCATGGACACACAATCTGCAAGATCAGAGAGTGTAGTAAAACGAAAAAGAGGCAGCAGTCCAGGTACCTCTGAGGCAAGAAACCTGTTGAACATTCCTAAACTCGATGCAATCGATCATCTGGCAGATCCTCCCGGAGTGGAGAAACGAGAAGTGTCTCTCTGCCTCTCTGTGTCTATCTTACTCTCTCTGTCTCTGTCTAAATCTCAATCTCTCTCTCTCTCTCTCTCTCTCTCTCTCTCTCTCTCTCTCTCTCTCTCTCTCTCTTTCTTTCTCTCTCTCTAAATAAATAAATAAAACGGAAACATTGACTAAGTCCCTGTCTGGGATGGCTGAAGAGAAGAAGTGGTGAGACGGGGCAGCGCTCATCCTAAACTCGGGCGTGGAAGCCGGGAAGGGGAAAAGAGATGAAAGGAAGAGTGCGTGAGAAGGCATTCTAAATGGTCCAACCTTAGGGCCCCAGGCTCCGCTTTGACTCCAGCAGTTCATTCCCAGAAAGAAAATTTGACGAGGTGTTGGAGAAAGAGACAAGGGTTGCAGCAGACAACCTTAGTCTTTGGTGCCTTGCAGAGAAACGTGTTGGAGCTTAGAGGAGAATCAATTTCCCAAAGAATAAAAAGAAAGACCGGCCTCTGGAGGTTCCCCTAACTCTTCCTTCGGAGCCCCGCCCTGAAAAGTTAGGCACTGGCTTCAGGCCATTGCAGGATTTTATAGGTTGGGTTTTCCATTCTCTAGAGGGAAGAAGGGTCCCTAGATCTCTTTCCCAGAGCAGGAAGAACACTTTCTACTACGCACAAATGGGAACCCTGGCAAGTCAAAAAAGAATGAACTGATGGACTGCTCCAAGAAGTGAAGTTTAAAAAAAAAAAAAAAAAAACGCAACTGATCAGAAAGAGAAAGACCTGAACTGGGAATGGGAGTGAGTGAGTACATATATAGGGGATGTGGGGTGAGTTTGGTGATAGGAGTGGAGAAAGACAGAGAAGAGTGGAGGAAGGGAAAGACTGATGCAGCAAGACAGAAAGCTAGGGACAGAAAGAGAAAGAAGAATAGAGAAAGAAAAACTAAAAAGACAATATAAAAAGAGGAAAAGAAAGGAAATTTTAAAAAAAGAAACCGTAAAAAAGCAAAATGAGATTTTTAAAAGCAAATTAAAGAAAAATTTGAGAATAATAGATAAAGAGAAATTAAATGAGAAAAAGAAAAGAACTTGATACACATAGATGGAATGAATTATCCATTGAATGTGGAAATATTGTGGGCATTATTTTTCCATCTTTGAAATGGCTTAAATTGAAGCTACAGAAATGAGGAAGGCAAGTGCCTGATAAACACAAGACAAACTAGGATACTGGTGGGTTTGAGGTCGATTCGGATCCCACACTCGTCCTCTAGGTCTTGAAGAATTCCTACAAATCACCGACAGCACTCTGGACAAACTTCAAGGGCGTTGTCTACTTCTACAGATCAGGGGACCTCTCGGACCAGGGCCACTCAGCTCCCGGACCACGTCCCGCCTCCTCTCTGGACACAATTACAGCATCTCAATAAGAAACAGAGAGCAAACTTCAATCTCAACAACTACGCAAACTCAGTACACATCCCGCAACTCCTAGCTCCCCTCCCCGCCCCTGCCTCCCTCTTTCAATTCCAGAATATAGCCCTGGGGAAGTGAGACGCTGGCCTTGTTTGACTCATCGCTGGGGTTCAGCTTCCGGGAGGATGCATACCTTACCTAGACGAGTGGGGCGCCGTGGAGAGTCACCCTCCAGTCCAGCGCCTTTCTCTCCTAAACTCTGGCGTTTCCTGCCTCTTCTCCCTCTTCTCCAAATTCTAGATAAATTCTGATCTACACGAGATGGGAGTAGGGTTCTCAAAACTATGGGATTTTTTTTTGATCGCTTGCGTGTCAGGAAAAAAAAGGGGAGAAGATGAAGGAGGGTTCTTTGCCCTTTTGGCCCCACCCAGGCATGAGATAAACGCATTCAGTGTCCAGATAAAAAAGTTGGGTTCAAACCGTTCTGTGACAAGCTAGTCGTCCCGACCCAGCATGTTTCTATTGGCTAGGCAGCATCTGGTATTCAGACTGGGGACAGGTGGGTATTTTCTCTCCCTTACACTCTTCTGAGACCACGCCCTGTTTCCCAAAGCCTGGCCCCTACAGCTTTGCTCTCTAGGAGTAAAGGAGGTTGAGGTTGGGGTGGGGTGGGGTGGGGGTAAGGACTGGGAGAATCTGTCTGTCCAGTTCTGTTATTTAGATCTCTCTGCTTCCATCACTGGATCTTGAATGACCTTACTGCTCACTCCACACATACCTTACCACACTACATCATACATGCTCATACTTTAAAGGGCCCTCTGAGGGTATTGCAATTTCAAAGCTAGGGCTGAGTGCAACTGTTGGAGTGTATAGGTGTGAGTTTGAGAAAGAAATTCAACTTTCTCCAATTTATAAGGAGTTCACTGGAGATAGATTTTGTTTTTGTTTGTTTGGGATGAGGGCTAGAATCTTTTAAATTTAATTTTCTTCCTCTTTTTTATTTTTGAGGGGGTGGGGGCGGGAGAATAAAGATGTTGACAAATAGGTGCTGCAGCTGTAGAGCTCAGGAAGCCCTGAGTTCAAATATAATCTCAGACACAACTTGTCTATGTGACCCTGCGGGAATCAGATTTCCTCAATTGTAAAATGGCAATACGGTTCCTGGCACACCCTATATGCTTAAAAATGTTTATTTCCCCTCTTCCTATGTTTTACAATGCAGAGCAAAGATTGCTAGATATGGAATGATAGAAGTTAAGTAGCTTAAGGAAGAAGATATGGAATAGTGGTTGTAGGAGATATGTGATAGAAAGTAAACTCATATTACATTAAATTAAAAAGTTTTTGTACAAATAAAATCAATTCAGCCAAGATTAGAAGGGAACCAGAAAACTGGGGAAAAACTTTACTTCCAAGGGTTCTGATAAAGGTTTCATTTCTAAAATATAAAGAGAATTGACTCAAATTTGAAACAATACAAGCCATTCTCCAATTGATAAATGGTGGTGAAAGAATATGAACAGACAATTTTTCAGATGAATAAATTAAAACCATTTCTATTGATGTGAAAAAATATTCTAAATCACAATTGATTAGAGAAATGCAAATTAAAACAACTCTGAGATACCACTACACACCTCTCAGATTGGCTAAGATGACAGGAAAAGATAAAGATAAATGTTGGAGAGGATGTGGGAAAACTGGAACACTAATACAATTGTTGGTGGAGTTGTGAACTGATTTAGCCATTCTGGAGAGCAATTTGGAACTATGCCCAAAGGGCTATCAAACTGTGCAAAGCCTTCCATCCAGCAGTGTCTCCACTGTACCTGTATCCCAAACAGATCATAAAAAAGGGAAAGGGACCAAAATGTTTGTTGTTTTGTAGTGGCAAGGAAGGAAATTGAGTGAATGTCCATCAGTTGGGTAAAGGCTGAATAAGTTATAGTATATGAATGTTATAGAATACTATTGTTGTATAAGAAATGATCAGCAAGATGATTTCAAAAAGGCCTGGAGAAACTTACATGAACTGATGCTAAGTGAAGTGAGTGGAATTAAGAGAACATTGTACATAGCAATAGCAAGATTATGTGATGATCAACTCTGATGGACTTGACTCTTTTCAACAGTGAGATAATTCAGGACAATTCCAATAGATTCATGATGGAAAGAGCCATTTGCATCCAGAAGGAGGACTGTGGGGAGTGAATGGGGATAACAACATAGCATCTTCATATTTTTTACTGTTTGCTTTTTTTTGTTTCTCATTTTTTCCCTTTTTGATCTGATTTTTCTTGTGCAGTATGATAAATGTGGAAATATGTATAGAAGAATTACACATATTTAACATATACTAGATTACTTGCTGTCTAGAGGAGGGAGTGGGAGGAAGGGAAGGAGAAAATCTTGGAACACAACGTTTGTAAGAGTGAATGTTGAAAACTAGCTTTGCATATATTTGAAAATAAAAAGCTATTATTAAAAAAAGTAAAATCATAGAAGAAACAAAATTTCTGTGAAGCAGTGACAGTTCAGTTCAGCTTAGATTGAAAATAATCAACACTTATTCCAACACACTGGGAAATTGTTCAACTTTGTCCTGGTGTTCATGGAGATATTCAAATAGGAGAGAAAGTGAGGGAGGGGAGGATAACTAGGACTGAGGTTTGATACAGTGTCTGGCACATAATAAGCACTTAATAAATGCTTGTTGACTTGTCAAGGCATGAGTGGCAACAGGGTAAAAGGGAAAGGGATTCAAGAATATAGGACGTAAATAGTTGAGATGGTTAATTATAAGGTCAACTATGAAGAGTGAAAAGTAAAACCAAAGCAAAAGTAGATGGATTAGAGGTTATGGTAAAATCAAAGAATAGTCTAAGAAAATATGGTATGGAAATTAATGGGATATTATTGTGTCAAAAGAAATGAGAAGATAGATTCGGAGAAACTTATATGAACTGAAGTAGGGTAAAGTGAGCAGAACAGAGAGAACAATTTGAGGAATGATTATAATATTGCAAAGAAAAACCATTTACGATTTTGATCAATGCATTGACTAATCCTAACTCCAAATGCCTTATTTAAATCATACTTCCCAACTCTTGGAAGAGGTGGTGATGGACTAGAGGTGCAGAATGACATATATTTTCAGAACATGTGATTTTTTTTTGTTTGCCAAACCATATTAATTTGCTACATAGCAAGGCATTTGGGGGCAGGAAGTATTGAGGGGAAATTACAGGAAATAGTGCTCATCATGCAAAAAAAAAAAAAAAAAAAAAAAAAAAAAAAAAAAAAAAAAAAAAAAAAAGGAAGTAAAGAAAAGTTTTAATTAAATATTTAAAAATATATGTGAGAACAAAAGAAAACTGAAAAGGGGACTTGGACAAGCTGATCCCCTTTAACAATGTTATATTATTATATTATATCATATCATTATATCAATGTTATATATTACATTATATAAGTGATATAATGTATGACTATCTATACATAATAGAGATTTGTGGTTTCGTATGGATTCTTCTTTTACAGCTCTTTGCAAAATGTTCAAATTTTCTGGTGTTTGCCAAGTTCGCAGGATAGGAAGGAATTATACCTGTGTTTTCACTAGATGAGGAAAACTACCATTATCACATGGTTGCCTTCTCAGCAATTTATAGTCTTAGAGAGTTGCCTAGAAGATTACTAAGAGGTTAAGTCACTTGTCCAAGATTTTCCTAGCTCTAAAGCCAGTTCTCTATCCACTAGACCACTCTAACTATACAAGTTCCTAATAAAAGAAAAAAAGTCTTTGGAGGAGTGAAGCAGGAGAATTAGAAGGACAGTGAATGATTCAAGAGAGAAAATTCAAAATCCAAGATTACAGAAATGACACAACTCACATGAGATGATTATTATAATTTCCTGGGGTTTAGGATATTCAAAAGAATACCAACAAATACACCCATATATGTATATGTGTATTTATGTGTGTATGTATCTGACACTGTACAATGTTGCAAGGGATGTTATGTCTTGTGTTCTGGAGAGATCCAGGTTTCTATGAGCACCAGAAAATGGAAAGCATATGAGATGAAGATGTCTAGAATGAAGTGAAATTATTAACAATAAGGCAATAGTTATAGAAGACATAATAAAATGGAAATGTAGAGAACTAGGGCCCTGAGATGGATGAAGAGGGAAATTGGGGTGATTATCTCAGCAGATTAGTCTGAATCACAAGAATTAAGAGAGGAAGGAGTCAGAATTTTTTCTAGCCCTAGGACAGAAGATGTACTGTTGACAGTGATTCTATTTTGATAAGAGGTCAACTCCGAAACCTTTCAATTCGTTGACTAGTCTTTGGGCTATCAGCATATAGTGTTTTGTTGAGCACTTTCCTGAGGACTTTCCAGGTTTGGGTTTTTTTTTTTTTTTTTTGAAGTATTTTCTAGAACCTGCAGTGCATTGGACAAACTTTTGACAGAGAAGGACTTAATGAAAGCTGCATATTTTAGGATCTTAATTTTGTTTCTCTCATTTAATAATACCTTTTTTCTATAACACAGTGAACTACTTGCAAATAAAGAGTTAATATCAATAAACAATGAAGGACTTAGTGAACAATAATTTGTTCTTTCAGTTTTCCTGGGCTGAGGCTATGAATAAAGAGAATAAGAAAATTGAGATCCTTGTGTTATGAGTCTCTGACATACAAGTTACAGAAAAAAGTTTTAGAGAATCAAGTTTTTCTATGGCTAAGGTTATCACAACTAAATGTGAAATCTAGTTGTGACTATGCACATTAACCACATCCTTAACTGCTCCTTGCAGTTGAATTTTACTATTAACCTTGGAGGGAAATAAAGTAGCAAAGCAAAAAAGGCAATTTCTTATTGATTCAAGGTAAATACGTATATATATTATATTTATTACACAAATAAATGTTTATACTTATTTATAAGATATATATTTAAATATATAATTATATACTTATCAATAAATATGTATTTGCTACTAAAATGTATATAACATATATTTTATTAGCTAAAATGTTTTTTGGATCGAATCTATAAAGCTACACTGTTTGATTTATAACTTTGTATGCCATTAAAATTCATGCTCAATAGGAGGTGAATGAATAGGAATCCCCGTTGGAAAAGATCTTGATGTTGGTAAAGATAGAAGGCAAAAGGAAAAGGGAATGGTAAAGGATGAGATGGAGGGATAATATCATGGAAACAAAAAACATGAACTTCAACAGATTTTAGGAGATAGTGAGGGATGGAAGGGCCTCCTGTTCTGTGGTCCATGTAGACAAGAAGAGTCAGACATGACTGAATGACTGCAAGGGCAACAAAACAACAAACAACAACAAAAGTCTCTTGAAAAACAGTCTGATTAGTCTCTTGTCTAAGTCATCTTAGAGGTCTATCATTTAAAGATTTCCAACAGAAATTCTCTTTTAATAGCATACAATGTAATGACTAATGTTGTCATAAAGGTATTTAAATAAAAGGCATTAAATTAAAAAGATATTTAAATAAAGACAATTGGCAGCAGCAAACAGAACTTATCATAGTCAAACTTCAGATATAAATCTGAGTTATAGAGTTCCTTAGTGCTTTGATTTTTTTTGATCCAAGCTACTCTTTTAAGGGTTCCCCATCATGGGTGTGCTACTGTCTGACAGTGTTCTAAATTGTACACTTCATGGAGAAATAAACCCTTCTGCTTCCCTACTTTCTTAGGAATTTATGAGTAAGAGAATGCAGAAGATAATTCATTTTATCCTTCCACTCCTTTATGACAGAGACTCCACTAGTTAGCTCCAAAATTTCAAGTTCAGAAAATGGAGTGTTACTGAATCTTTGGATTTTAGAATTGAAGATATCTTAGGGTCCTCATCACAGTGCTAAGTGATAGAAAATCAATTCTGTCCATAAGGAAGAGACATGTAAATAACTAGATATATCCTGTGAAGGAGAATATATTTACATCTCTATCTATCTAACTAGGTATTTCAGAGATAAATACAGAATGATAAAAGGTCATTGGATAGGGGAAGGTACCAGCAGCTAACCAGAAAAGACATCCTGCAGAAGAAGGTGAATCCTCCAGTAATCCAGAGAAGGGAAGGATAGAAGGGCTGAAGATCCTTCTAGGCATGAAGGACAATTCCAGCAAAATAAAGCAGGCAGAAATGGTATATCTTGTGGGAGGAACAAGAAAATAGGTCACTCTAGAGTGTCTAAGGTGGTATAAAGGAAAGGTAGGAAGGAGTCAGGTTATGAAGAGCTTAAATGTAAAAGAGGGGGCGTTATATTTGAATCTGGAAAGAATAGGGTGCCAGTGGAATTTATTGGATGTGTGTATAATGTGTATAATGGAGGGAAGAAGTGACATGGTCAAACCTAAATTTTAGAAAAGTCACTTTGACAGCTGAGTGGAGATTGAATTAGAATGAGCACAGACTCAATTATTAACATCCCAGGAGTCTCGAGGAGAGGTGATGAGGGTCTAAACTAGGCAAAAGCCCTTCCACTTCACAACTGAAGAGACTGGACACCAGTGAGGATAATGAACTATTAACCCAAGATCACATATGTGATCTTGCCTCAGAAATCCAGAATATTCTTCAGTACTAGCTCTTCCCAAGACCCCACTTTTTCTTTCGTTCTTTTTTTTTTTTTTTAAAGGCAACTGCACTTAAGTGACTTGCCCATAGACACACAGCTAGTAAGTGTCTGAAGACTATTTTGAACTCAGGTCCTTCTGCTCTATCTCTACTGGGTCACCTAGCTGCCCTCTCCAGGAGCCACTTTTCAAAACTTTGTCCATCAGACTTTGCTTACTCAGCCTACTTCAGTCAGTAACTTTGTTATGTCATTCCTTAGCATTGTCATATCCTAATCTTTAGAAGGGACCCAAAGTCTGGGCAAGTAACTTAAAAGAGGTAACTGGGAAATGAGTGGCTATTAAAGAAGCTTGGGAGCTTGATATCCATATAATCAGTCCAAGAATTCCCCCTAACCACTAGCTTTTCCTTTCCTGCTTCCACAGACTTGTTGCAGGCTGCCCTTTAGAAATTTTTTTCAAGGTTTCTTTAAATGATTTTTTGCCTCTTAGGGGATGTAGTAAACCAGAGAGTCAAGAAAAAAAGGAAAAGAAGATGAACAAGAGCACTAGTTTTGAGAGTTTGCTACTTCCTTTATAGCTACCATCATTTTTTAATTCTTCAAATACTTAAATGCAGCTTTCTTTTTAAAAAGCAATTTCAAATCTGAGTGAAGCAATAAAATTAGTTCAATGATTTTCAGAATTATAGAATCTCTGAATTAGAGGGGAACTTAGAGGCTATTCAATGCAATCGACACTGGAAGAATTTCCTCTATAATAATGATTCTTAATCATGAACCTCTTTGGCAATTTAGTGAAGTCTATGGAACCCTTCTAGAATCATGTTTTAAATGGATAAAATAAAATATATAGGAAATTAATTATATTGAACTGTAAATACATAAATATTCTTAAAAAACAAGTTCACATCAGAGGCTAAGTATTATAATAGTAAATGCTAGCATTTATATTTATTATCTAATTTTATGGTTACAACAACCATGAGAAGTAGGTGCCATTATTATCCTCATTTTAGGAAACTGAGGTTAAATGATTTGCCCAAGATCACATAGTTAATAAATGTCTGAGGACATTTTTGAATTCGGATCTTCCTGACTTCAGGTGTGAACTCCAGGTCCTGTACCACCTACCTGGATGACAACAGCTACATTTACCAGTCAAATGGTCATAGTGAAAATTTGAAGACTGTTTATGAGGATAAACCCATACTTCCTGGATAAAGCTCACTCCATTTTGGGGTAGCTCCAATTGTTACAAACTTGTTCCTGATATCAAACTGAAATTTGTTTCTTTTCAACTTCCATTCATAGTTTCTAGTTTTGGCCTCTGGGCCCAAAAGAATAAGTCTTTTTGGTGAATAAGTGAGACAACATTTATTGTGTTTAATATGTATAATGTGAGCAATTGGGTAGTGCAGTTGATAAAGCACCAGGCCTGAATCAGGATGACCTGAGTACAAATCCAGTTTCATATACTTACTAGATATGTGACTCTAACAATGTCATTTAACCCTATTTGCCTCAGTTTCTTCATGTGTAAAATGAGCTGGAGAAGGAAATGGCAAAGTACTCCAGTATCTTTGCTAAGAAAATCCCAAATGGCATCACAAGAAGTCAGATTTGGCTGAACCAACTGAATAACAATAATGTACAAAAGCAGTGTGATACATGATGGAAATGGGAAAGCTGACATAGTCCCTTCTCTCAGGGAATTCACATTCTTTTTGTTTGTTTGCTTGTTGTTGTTGTTCTTTGCTTTAATTTTTATTTATTTTTAAAATATTCTAATGTGAGACACAACAAATATAGGAGGCTGCTTTGATGTGACAGCCTTCTATTACCTTCAGGACAGTTTTCATGTTTCCCTAAATCTTCTCTTTTTTAAGACTACATTATTCTGATCCTCATCCTTCTTGATCTTTTTGGAGCCTTTAACACTCTCTCCTGTCTGGATTTCATGGCACTGATCATTCTTGACTATCCCATCTGACCCCATTTTATCAATCTTCATTTCCTGATTGTTATCTTTGTCACTACTCTTAATTGAGCATTCCCTCGGTCCTTATTTTCTCTTCTCTACGCTCTTATTTAGTGAACACCTCAGCTTACTTATTCTCTCTTTGAAAATGAATCTCACATATTTTCAGTCCTAGTTTCTTTTCTGACTTCCAGTCTTGCATCTCCAACTACCTTTGGACATTGTCAGATATGTCCTGTGAATATGCACTGGACATATGCAAAACAGAGCTCATATACCCCCCCCCCAAAAAAAAAACACCTTGATTCTTCCAAGTTTCCCTATTACTATTAAAGATCATCCTCCCAGTAACCTAGGCTTAAGACTTTAATGTTCTTGATTTTTCACTCTCAATCACTTTACAAATCCAATCATCTGTCAAATATTGTCACTTCTACCTTCAGAACATTTCTCATTTATATCCTTTTTACTTTCATGGAATCATTGCCATAGTTAAGTTTCTCAGTTATCTGTTGTCTTGACTATTGCAGTAACTTTCTGCCTTAGGTCACCCTCTACTCCAATTCATAAAAAAACAACAACAACAAAAAAAAAAAACCCACTAAAGTTTATATTCTTTCAGTTGTCAAGCAATTTTTTCTCCTTCTTTCATCCCCACCCATGGATCATCAGTAGTAGGAAGAAAGCAAAATCCTTGTAACAAATATGCATAGTTAAGCATAACAAATTCGCATGTTGGCTATGTCAAAAAATATGTTGCATTTTGCACATTAAAACACCACCTTCTTCTTAGGAAGGGGATAACATTCTTCATCATCAGTCTTCTGGCATCATGAAGCTAAGCAGATTAAGTCTAATTCCTCTTCCACGTGACAGCCTTTCAAGTATTTGACATTTATCATGGTTTCCCTCCCTTTTTTCTTCCTTTCCCCAAGCCTCCTCTTCCTTGGGCTAAGCCAGTTCTATTAATCAATCCTAATATGGTATGGACTCAAGGTATTTCACCATTATGGTTGTTCTCTGGATGCTGTCCATCACACCAATGTTCTTTATACAATTTGCTAGCCTCTCTCATAGTATACTTATCCACGTCCCTGTTATTTCTCTGCAGAAAGAGACTTGCATTGTTATCTTTGAATTCAAAGTATTTAGCACATGCCTTGATTGTTTCCTATTTCTCCTGTATGTATCTTGTTGGTATATTGTTTCCTCCATTAGATTGAGCTCCTTGAGGGCAAAGAATGTTGTTTGTGTTTCTTTGTATCCCCAGCACTTATCAATGCCTGGCACACAGTAGGCACTTAATAAATGCTTACTGACTAATCTTATTCATAATTACTTTAATAAGTCCAATGTACTTAAGTGCATTGTTCTTCATAAATGTTTATTGTTGGAATCTTGTTTGAGTTTAGTCTCTTTTGAGACTATATGTGTATAAGGTATATATGCACATATGTGTATACAGATATATAAATACATACTTACATATTTAACTCTAGCTTGTATTTTCTCTTCCAGGAAGCCTCTTCTGATCTGCTTAGTAATAATTCTGCCTTCAAAGTATATGCTACTTTGCCCTACCTTTTTTATTATTTTGTTAAAACTATTTGTATATGCTTCATAGCACCCAATCAGACTGTAATCTCTATAAAATGTTCTTGTATAAACATTCTAACTCCCTCAGCACCTAGGACAGTGCTCTTCAAACAATAAGCATAGTTGAATTTGTCTGAACAAAATCAAAAAGAAGCAAGAATACTACACTGGAAGTCAGATCATATGGGTATGTTCTGCTTTTGAGCTATGCTATTAAGTGAATGAACTGTCAATCAAACCACCCTACTCAATATTTCCTGTAATGGAATCCTTTCTCCCTCCTCCACCTTATGCTTTTCTACTTCCAGCCCTCTTCAAATCATTCTGTATGCATGGAATGTTTTTCTTCCTCACTAACTTTTCCCTTCCTCTTTTCAAGGCCCACCTTTATCTTAGTTGAAATTCAGCTCTGTATTCTAGGACCTAGGTCAAATGTCATCTCTTTCTTATGACCTTCTACAATTTCTCCATCCAGAAGGCATATTTAATGTTAACAGGGTGTTTTCTCTATTACAATATTTGAAATGGATAGCTCAAGAATATTCAAATTTTATTGATGAAAAAATTGATTCTGAGAGAAGTGAAGTGATTAGTCCACCATCATATAGCTAATGAATGTTTGAGATGGGATTTAAACCATCTTAACTTCAAATACAACACTTTTCTTAGTATACCATACTAACTTAAGAGATTTTTCTTTGTATGCTTTATATTCTTTTAAAAATGTTTTATTGATGCTTAAAAAAAAACTTTCATTTTCAAATAAATTCTCCTAGTGGAATACAACCTAGAAAATTAAAAAGTATAGTTAAGCAAAACTGTCATGTTGAATTTTGTCCCCTGGTACATGCTTCATTCCCCACCAGTTGTCTATTACCTTTCTGCCATAGATGTTTCATCATAGGTTCTCTAGAGTAAAGTGCCACTGTACTAATCTGGGTTCTAATATTTTTGTTGTAGTTTTCCTTTATGCTATTGTGATCACTATGATTATTGTTTTCTTGGTACTTCCTTCACTATGCATCAATTCATATAAGCATTCCCAATTTTCTAGTAATCCATATTTATTACAGAGCAATAATTTATTAATAAACTTCCCTATTGATGGGAACCTTCTGTTTACAGGGTTTTATTTTTCTCTACTGGAAAAAAATGCTGACAGAAATATTTTTATATAGAGAGGACTTTCATTGTCATTGACCTTGAGAATGACAAGGTCAGTAATTGTATTCCAGGGCCAAAGATTATGAACACTTTAGTCATTTTTCTTTCTTTTTAAAAAATATTTTCTTTTACCACCAATTACAAGTTAAAACAATTTTTTACATTAAAAAAAAACTTTTGAGTTTCAAATTTTATTTCTTCTTCTTTCCCTTCTCTCCTTCCTAAGATGAGAGGCATTATGATACAAGTTATACATGTGCAATCTTGTAAAATATTTCTACATTAATCATTTTGCACAAGATGATGAAAGAAGAAAGGAAAGAAGGAGGGAGGGAGAGAAGGAAGGAAGGAAGGAAGGAAGGAAGGAAGGAAGGAAGGAAGGAAAGAAGGAGAAAGGGAAAAAAGGAAACAAAGGAAAAGGGGGAAAAGGAAAAGAAAGGGAAGGAAAGGAGAGGAGGGGAGGGAAGTGAAGAGAAGGTAAAAGAAAATATTATTTAAAAAAAAAGAAAATTGACTTAAGTGTTCATAACCTTTGGCCCTGGAATACAGAACTACTGGTCATGTAATTTAAAGTCAATGACAGTGAAAATCTCTCTATAAAAATATTTCTATCAGCACTTTTTCTGATATTAAAGAAGGGAAGGAGAGGAGAGGGGAGATAAAGGGAAAAGAAGGAAAGAAAGGGAAGAAGGGAGGAAAAAAGGAAGGGAAAGAAAGGGGAGGGAAGGGGAGAGAAGGAGAGGAGAGAGAAAGGGAGAGGAGGGAAGGGGAGGAAAGGGAAGGGAAGGGGAAGTGAGGGAAAGGTAGGGAAGGGAGTTCAAAATTCCTCATTGTACAATGCTGCTGTTACCGTAAACAACTGTTCATTTTACTTTGCATCAGTTCAAGTAAGTCTTTCCTCAGGTTTTTCTGAAATCATTCTGCTTGTCATTTTAATATTCCATCACAATTATATACTATAGCTTTTTCAGCCATTCCCCAACTGATGGACATCCCCTCTATTATAGAATTTTGCAATTCTTAGCCACCACAAAAAAAGAGATGTTATAATATTTGTGTACAAATAGATGGTTTTCCATTTTTTTTTTAAATTTCTTTGGGATATTGAAGTAGCAATGGTATTGCTGGTTCAGTTACTTTTCTAATAGAGCTCCAAACTGCTATTCAAAATACTTGCAAGGATCCATTCATCACTTATCTTGTTTCATCTTCACAACCACCTAGGGAGATAAGTGCTATTATTAATTCCATTTGATAGGAATGAGGAAAATAAGGGAAATAGAGGTTAAATGATGGCACAGTAACTGTTCAAAGCCAGATCTGAACTCAGTTCTTCCTGACTTCAGGCTCTAGCCATTAGGCTATCCGAGCTCTTTATCTTTAAATCTGGCACTTTTTTCTGCCTCTATGGGTTTATGAAACCCTGTTTGATACTTCTCTTGCTTCCTAAGGATAACCAAAGCCACTGATACAGTGAGAGGCGTACATAAGGAAGCAGCAATATATGTATGATATATAATAAGAAGGTGAATTGTATAGGGTTTTCAATATAGCACTGAAATGTTTCTAAGTGATATAATAATATATAGTATATATAATAAGTAATATAATAGTAATATATAATAAGTAATAATAAGTGACTGAATAGGCTACATCTAGGTCACAAAATGGGCAATGATTTTCATGTTTGTAATATGCTTTCAGCATACTACCTATTATGCTAATAACTAATCTGTAATATAAATGTGACAGCTTATTATCCTTATTTTCAGGAGACAAAGTGATTTATGAAAAGTCATTATAATCTAGGCTTTCTGACTCCTAGTTTTTGAATCTTTAAAAAAAAGTTTTAGGATGCCAAGATGACACAGAAAAATCAAGAAGGTGCCTGAGTTCTCCTCAGTGTCCCTCAGAAACAACATTAAGTCAAGCCAGCAAAAGAATTCTGGAGTGACAGAATTCACAAAAAGATAGTGAAACAATTTTCACCTCAAGATAATTTACAAGGATTCAAGAACTACATCTCACTTGGGTAAAAGGGGAGTGGAATCCAATTCAGGCAGTAGCTGGGCAAGCAAGTAGAAGGCTCTTAGCTACAGCAAGATCAGCACCTTTGGCCCCAAGATCCCGGCTCAGCAAGCCAGTGATAACAGTAAGGCAGCTGTGAGGCCTCCAGCCCCAATGCAACAGGCAAACTGTCAGCCCTGGAACCCAGGACTAGCACAGGGCAATCAGGTTGGGCTATTCTAGCACAGTGGGTAAGCCACAAGTACCAGAAGCCCTGGTGCAGAAAGCCATTGACCAAACCCCTGGTCCTCAATGCAAGAAGCTTGAGACAGTGCTCCCTGTTCCCCAGGAGTAGAGCTCAATTTTTTAAAACGAGCCCAAAACAAAAAAGATCCTTGATCATCGAAACCTATTTTGGCAACAGGGAATTCAAACACAAACTCAGAAGATGACAACAGTATCAAAATGCCTTCATGCAAAGCCTCAAAGAGAAATATGAACTGGTGTCAAGTCCAAAAAATCCTTTTGAAAGAGCTCAAAAGGATTTTTAAAAGCATGTAGAAGAGGAGAAGAAAAATTGGAAAAGAAATGAGTTATGCAAAGAAACTCTGAAAAAAAAAAGAATAGCTCAGAAAAGGAATTAACTAAATTGACTAAAGAAAACAATTGCTTTTAAAAAATTGGCAAAATGTAAAAAAGAAATCCACTGAAGAAAACAAATCCTTTAAAAGTGGTATTGATCTAGTAGAAAAGGAAGCATAAAAGCCAAATGAAAATAATTCCTTAAAAATTAGAATTGGGAAAGGGGAAGCTAATGATACTGTGAGACAAACAAAATCAGCAAACACAATAAAAAAAGAAGAAAATGTAAAATATCTCATTGGAAAAATGAATGACCTGGAAAATAGATCCAAGAGACACAAATTAAGAATTATTAGAATATCTGAAAGCCCTGTTGAAAAAGTGCCTGGAAATTACCAAGAAAACTACACTGATATCCTAGATTCAGACAATAAAAGTCATTGAAAGAATCCATCAATCCCTGCTGAAAGAGACCTCAAAAGGAAAACTCCAAGAAATATTGTAGGCAAATTCCAGAACTATCAGGTCAAGGAGAAAATACTGCAAGGAGTCAGAAAAAAACAATTCAAATATCAAGAAGCCATAGTCAGGATTACACAGGACTTATCAGTTTCTACATTAAAGGATCAGAGGCCTTGGAATATGATATTCTGGAAGGCAAAGGAATTGGATTAAAACCAAGAATCAATTATCCAACAAAACTGAGCAGGGCAAAAGATGGACATTGAATGAAATAGGGAATTTTCAAATTTTCCTGATGAAAAGACTGGCGCAAAAAATTTGATCTTCAAATACAAGACTCAAGAGAAGTACAAAAAGACAAACAGGAAAGAAAAAATACATAGTATTCAATAAAGTTACACTGTTTTCATGACTACATGAAAAGATGACACTTGTAACTTAAGAAATGTATCTCTATTAGGCAGTTAGAAGAAGTATACAAAAACAGAGATTATGGGTACAAGTTGATTTTGATGTGATGATAAAAATTTTATTAAAAGGTGAAAAAAGGATAAAAAATTATTAAGGGGTTAAAAAAAGGATTGTACTGAGAGAAGAGGAAAGGAGGAGGCAGAATGGAGTAAATTATATCACATGAAGAGGCATGAAAGACCTAGTACAGTAGAGGAAAAGAAGAGAGGGGATGAGAATTGTTTGAATCTTATTCTCATTGGATTTGGCTCAAAAAGGAAATAACATACATACTTAGTTGGGTAAAAAAATACTTTATAGGGAAGTAGGAGGGAAAGGGGAAAAGAAAAAGGGAGGGCCAATAGTGGGATGTGAGGGTCAGAAGCAAAACACTGGTAAGGGAGGTCAGGGTAAAAAGAGAAAGAGGGAAAAGAATAAACAGGGCAAAATAGGATGGAGGGAAATACACAATAATCATAACCATGAATGTGAATGAAATGAACTCACTCATAAAACAGAAGGACATAGCAGAGTGAATTAAAAACCAGAATCCTATAATATGTTGTCTACAAGAAATATATTTGAAGCGAAGACACATATAGAGTAAGGTAAAAGGCCGGAGTAGAATATATTATACTTCAGCTGAAGTAAAAAAACAAACAAACAGGGGTAGCAAACCTGATCTCAAACAAAGGAAAAGCAAAAATAGATCTAATTAAAAGAGACAAGGAAGGGAACTACATCTTGCTAAAAGGTACCATAAGATCATTATATACTTCAACAACAATACTATATGATGGCCAGTTCTGATGGACCTGGCCATCCTCAGCAATGAGATCAACCAAATCATTTCCAATGGAGCAGTAATGAACTGAACCAGCTACGCCCAGAGAAAGAACTCTGGGTGATGACTAAAAACCATTACATTGAACTCCCAATCCCTATATTTATGCCCACCTGCATTTTTGATTTCCTTCACAAGCTAATTGTACAATATTTCAGAGTCTGATTCTTTTTGTACAGCAAAATAACAGTTTGGTCATGTATACTTATTGTGTATCTAATTTATATTTTAATATATTTAACATCTACTGGTCATCCTGCCATCTGGGGGAGGAGGGAGTGGGGGGTAAGAGGTGAAAAATTGGAACAAGAGGTTTGGCAATTGTTAATGCTATAAAGTTACCCATGCATATAACCTGTAAATAAAAGGCTATTAAATAAATAAATAAATATATATATATATATATATATAATAAATAAAATAAAAAAAATAAAAGGTACCATAGACAATAAAGTAATATCAATACTAAATGTACATGCATCAAGTGGTAGAACATCCAAATTCTTATAGGAGAAGTTGAGTGAGTTTCAGGAAGAAATAGAAAACAAAACTTTACTAGTGGGGGACTGCAATCTCTCCCTCTCAGAACTAGATAAATCTAATCACAGAATAAACAAGAAAGAAGTTAAGGAGGTGACTAGAAGTTAGATATGACAGAGTTCTGGAGAAAATTGAATGATGATAGAAAGTAATACACCTTTTTGTCAGTGGCACATAGCACCTACATCAAAGTTAACCATGCATTCGGTCATAAAAAGCTCACATCCAAACGCAGAAAGGCAGAAATATTAAATGTATCTTTTTTAGATCATGATGTAATAATAATTACATGTAAAGGTCATGGAAAGATAGATTAAAAATTAATTGGAAACTAAATAATCTAATCCTAAAGAATGACTGAGTCAACAACAAATCACCGAAACAAATCATTTCATCAAAGAGAATGGCAATATGCCACAACATACCCAAATTTATAGAATGCAGCCAAAGCAATACTTGGGGGAAATTTTATATGTTCAAATGCTTACATGAGTAAGACAGAGAAAAAACAGATCAATAATTTGGGCATCAATTTTTTTAAAAGCTAGAAAAAGAACAAAGTAGAAATTCTCAACTCAACACCAAATTCTGAAAATCAAAGGAGAAATTAATGAAATTGAAAGCAAGAAAATAAACTGAATAAATAAAACTAAGAGCAGGTATTATGGAAAAAACATTAAAGTAGATAAACCTTTGGCTAATTTGATCTTTTGAAAAAACCAAATTATCAATATTAAAAATGAAAAGGATGAATTTACTACCAAATGAAGAGGAAATGCAAATGAAGAGGAAGAGCAGTAATTAGGAATTATTTTGCCCAATATGCTGATAAATATGACTAAGCAAAATGGATGAATATTCACAAAAATATAAATTTTCCAGATTAACAGAAGAGGAAATAACATACTTAATTCCATTGTAGGGTGGGGGAAGAGAGTAGAAACCGAACAAAAACCATAATTGAACTCCCTAAGAAAAAATCTCTAGAGTCAGATCGATTTACAAGTGAATTCTACCAACATTTAAAGAAAAATTAATTCAAATACTAGATAAACTATTTGGAAAAATGGATTAAGGAGTCTGACCAAATTCCTTTTATGACATAAGTATGGTGCTGACACTTAGATCAGAAAGAGCCAAAAGAGAGAGAGAAAATTGTGGATCAAATTCCCTAATGCATATTGATGCAATTTTTTTTATTATAGCTTTTTATTTACAAGATATATGCACGAGTAATTTTTCAGCACTGACAATTGCAAAACCTTTTGTTTCAATTTTTTCCCTCCTTCTCCCCACCCCCTCCCCAAGATGGCAGGTAGACCAATACATGTTAAATATGTTAAAGCATATGTTAAATACAATATATGTATACATATCCATACAGTTATTTTGCTGCACAAGAAGAATCAGACTTTGAAATAATGTACAATTAACCTGTGAAGGAAATCAGAAATGCAAGCGGACAAAAACAGAGGGATTGGAAATGCTATGTAGTGATTCACTCATTTCCCAGAGTTCTTTCGCTGGATATAGCTGGTTCTATTCATTATTGAACAAATGGAACTGATTTGGTTCTTGATGCAAAATTTTTAAATAAAATCTTATCAAAAAAATTATAGCAATTTATCACCAATTTGTTGTTGGTGATGACCAACTTCAAGCAGAAGCCTTTCACTATCATGTAACTGAAGCTATCATTTTATCTGTTCTATCTGTTGCCTCTATCCCTTGTTTGGTTGAGACTATATCTTTATCCATGCTACAAAAAGGTGTATGATCTGTTTATATTTTAATTTTTAATGATACAATCTCTACTTCAAATTTTGTAGAATATAAAGGATAATTTTTGCCAGGATGCTTCCCAATTTTCCCATAAGTTTTTATCAAATAGAAAGTTCTTTCCTATGTAATTTGTTTCCCAGTTTATCAAATATTGAGCTACTGAATTCCACTATTTCTGATAATCCTTTTTCCAATGATCTATCTTTATTTCTTAATTCTTTGTTCCCACCTCTTTTAATTATTTTGCACAATACTCTAGATCTTTTGTTTCTCTAAATGAATTTTATTATAGCAAGTTCTATAAAATATCCCTTTGATAAACTGATTGGTATAGCATTGGTTTCTTTGCTGATATAATAGAATTTTCTAAGTATGCAATCATATAATCAGCAGTAATAATTTTTATCTCGTTTTCATGTTTTGATGCTTTTAATTTCTTTTTCTTGACTTATTGCTATTGCTAGCATTTCTGCAACTATCTTAAATAGAAGCAGAAAGTGAGCATCTTTGTTTTACTCTTCCATTTACTAGGAAAACTTCATATCCTCATATGGCATTGCTTTTGGTATACTTTTATATTAGAAAAGGGGCCTCTATATCAATATTTTGCAATTTTAATTTTCTCTAAAAAAATCAGTACTATATTGTCAAAAAATTTTTCTGCCTCTACTGAGATAATCATGCTTTAAAAAAATTAATATTATTATTTTTCCTAATGCTGAACTTGTATTTGCAACCTTTGTATAAATCCAACTTGATCATAATGAATTATAATAATCTGACAGTATCTTAATCAAAGAATTTTAATTGATATTCATTAATGTTATTGGTAAAGTTCTCTTGTACTTTTCCTGGTTTAGGTTTTCTGACATCTCTTCATTCTGCAGCCAGATATACTCATTTATACTTCTTTGCCTTCTCCATCATGTTCCACCCTCTTTCAGCTTTCTTCTGTCTTCTTTTCCTCTTCCTCAATTAGATTATAAGCTTCTTGAAGATAAGGGCTATCTCTTTTGGCATTTGTATCTTCAGTTCTTAGTACAATGGCCGGCACACAGTACTTGCTTAGTAAATGTTTATTGACTATTGGCTATATTTGTTTCATAAAAGGGGTCTGGTAGAGGACTTTCTCAATTTTTTGAGAGTATTTGCGCAATGTTACTAATTGTTCTTTCAAAGTTTGATAAAACTTGTCTATGAATCCCTCCAGGCCAGGACTTTCCTCCTTCCTCCCTTCCCCATTAACTTTGGTATTTTTTTTTTTACAGTTAATTCTGTTTCCTTTTCTATGACTGGATTATTTAAGATATCTATTTGGTCTTTTGTTAATTTTGGTACTTTGCAGTTTTGAAAGTATTTCTCCATTTCTTTTGTGTTAACAATTTTGTTAGTATATGTAAATACATAGTAGGTTCTAATCATTCTTTCTTCTCATTTTATTGTGACTTCACTTTGTTTGCTACTTTGTTAATTTTATTTTCTGTCATAGTCATCTTATTTTAAAAAATTAGATTGGTTAAAGGTTTATGCAATTTTTTGTCTTTTTAAAGTACTAGTTTTTAGTTCCATCTTTTTAAAAAAAATAAATCTTTGTGTTTTCAGTTTATCAGTTTCTCCACTAATAACCAGTATCTGTCTCTTCTGTCCTTATTTAGGTAGTTCAGTGTATAATGTATTGGATTTAGCGTTAGGAAAACCTAATTCCAACTCTTACCTCAAACACTTAACTAGCTGTGGGGACCAGGAGCAGTCATTTAACATCTCTCAGTCTATTTCCTCAGCTGTAAAATGGGGATAATAGCACCTACTAGAGTTCTTGTGAATTGTAAAGTGGAGATAATAGCACTTATTCTCGTGAGGATTAGGTAACATGTAATGCCTTTTCTAAACCTTAAAGCACTCTGCAAATGCTATTATAATTGTTTTATGTCTATTTTTTTTAATCCAGTGTTCTTTCTAGTACATATAGGAGTTCTCCTCACTCCTAAGGAGGAGGAGGGAAGAATCTCAAGGTTATACTCACCTTCCTGAACTAAAACATCACAATTTTCTTTGAGGGACAAATAGTAACTCTGGTTGTCAGTTAAGAGTTAAACTCTTGTGCTGAATTATTCACTCAAAACCATCCCTCAGGGCTACTGGACACAAAATCATCATTGTTCCACTTTCAAAATTTCATGTGGAGGGGCAGCCCCCTTTTGGAACTGGAAAGGTTTCATTATGCATGTCCAAACTAACTATAAGGCTACTATCCCCACCTGGTATGCTTTTTCTTTTACTAATGAGTCACATGTTGGCTTGTGTAAAGACACACCTTAGATCCAGAGATTGATCTTTAAAAGGTTGAATACAGGAGAAAATGAAGCCTTAGCAAGAGATTAAGATTGGATCTTTGGTTAAGAAAGATAGGATCCTAGTACTTCTTAGTATTACAACTAAGTTAACAAAGTTTGCTGGTCTCAGGCTGGTGGTGACCTCTCTCAACCACACCAGCATTTTGCAATTCCTTCAGGCTAAATTGCAGTAACTTGTTCTACTTGGTACTGCCAGGGAGTCCCACAGGAGGGTGGCTGCAGCTGGGGCAGGATCCTGCGGTCCATCACCTGAGCAGAGTGAGTCAACGAGACCACACCCTCACCATGCTGCAGGGAATATTCACAGATTACCACCTCCAGTGTCAAGCTTAAAACCTTCCTGAGACCCAGGTGTCTTCTTTTTGACCTGACCACACCTTCAATCTGATCCTTCAATCTCATAGAAGGTGACAGTCACAGGTGGATGTGAAAGAAGGACAAGGTACTCTGATGACACCATCTTAGAACTATCAGGTGCATTTTTTTTCCCTTGGTAGTGACATATATCTATCTTGCTGAGAAGGGTAAAGTGCAGTCCTGGCTGAAGGCAGATGAGCTTTAGGGATACCTTCCTGATCCAGATTCTGTGACAAGGGTTCACAACCTTCGGGTGAAGGAATGCTTTTTTATTTTCCCAAAGTCTTGAATTACCAAGGTCTATATTTGTGTTTTGGGGTGGGAGATGAGGGTAGGGGACAAAAGGGCAGAGGCATATGAGTGACAATGCATTTTTGAGGATAAGAAAAGTACCATACATGATTCCAGGGATAAGTGGCCCATTCTAGCGCTACCCTAAAGTTTTAGGTGTATATTATTAGGGTAAGCCTCTTGGATCGAATCATATATAAAAAAAGATGTGAATGTTTTTACACTCATAGATTTTAGGATCACAATGGATGCAATGTCTTCTGTTTCCAGTTTTTCTGCTTTTGTTGCTTTAGCTTATACTTGTTCCTAGAATTTGCTCTGTCCTGCCCTGTCCAATAGCTGAAAAAGAATCCCACTTACCTTTTAAAATCTAACTTAAATGCCTTCAACTGGTAAATTCCCTCAATAGACATCATAGAATATTTTGTTAATATGCCTCTCATATTCTTATTGTATATGATATCCTATTAGATCATTAGTTCAGAGTGTGATCTGGACACCCCTAAGGGTCCCCAAGATCCTTTCAGGAATCCTTGAGGTAAAAACTTTTCAAGATGATACTAAGGTATTTTAATTTCTAATATAGTAAATTATTGACAAATATAACCCCCATAAACAAAAGCTCTTGGGGGAGAGAAAAATCAAGTGAATGTTGAAGAACATAAGGGGTCCCAAAAACAAAAATTTAAGAACTGATATATTAGATTACGTCATGACGACATTTCATACTTCAGTAACATGCATGATTTTCATAGTGTATAATTAAATAGTTTCACTGAATGAATAAAAAAGACTGACTGATGGAAGGTCACAAAATGAATTCCATCAAAGACTTTTCCCAAAACAAATTAAGAACATATTTTAAGAAAGCTCAGTAACCCAAATATGTCCTTGTTATAAAACAATTTTCTCTTTATAAAAGGATTTGCTTTAAATAATGAACTGCCTCAGTACATTTATGATGATTTAATTTGCACACAAGAATTGCAGGTAGGATCACACCCCAACATGGACTGACAGGATGGAGAGGTTTCTGTGGGAGGAGAGATTTCATTGTACATGCCCACATTAAAAATTATGTTTTTCCTGTCCTTATATTGGTGGCACAAATATGCTTCAAAATGTAATCTTCCCACCTCATTTTATATTCCAACCAAAATTCCCTTTCTGAATCTTTGTGATATCCCCGTTAACCTAGCAATACCTCTACTAGGTCTATATCCCAAGAGATAATTTTAAGAAAATGACATATATACAAAAATATTTATAGTAGCTCTTTTCTGGGGCAAAAAAAATTTGGAAATTGAAGAGATACCCATCATTTGAGGAATGACTGAATAAATTCTGGTATATGATAATGAACTATTATTGTCCTAGAAGAAATTATGAACAGGATGCTTTCAGAAAAACCTGAAAAGACTTACATGAGCTGATGCAAACTGAAATGTAATATATACAAAGTAACAGCAATACTGTAGGATGATCGGCTGTGAATGACTTACTTATTCTCAGCAATACAATGATCCAAGACAACTCTGAGGATTTATGGAGAAAAATGCTATTCATTTCTAGAGAAAAAAAAACTGATAAGTCTCTGAATACAAATTGAATCTTCCTTTTTAAAAAAACTTTATTTTTTGAGGAATTTTTTTTTTACAACGTGACTATTATGAAAATGTTTTGCATGACTACACATGTATAACCTGTATCAAATTACTTGCCTTCCCAATGGGTGGGGGGATGGGAGGGAGAGAATTTGGAACTCAAAAGTTTTAAAAACAAATCTTAAAAAACTGTTTTTACATGTAACTGGGGAAAATAGTAAATAAAAACATAGACCTGAATTTTTAGAATATCCTAAGTAATTGCTCTTTTCAGAAACATGCCATTTTAACCTATTATTTTCTAGAATACTTTTATTGCCAATATATTTTATTATCTTATTAGGACATGATTCTAATTAACTAGTCATTAATCTTGCATTATAAATATATGAAATCAGAGTGCTAAATCTGACCTCCCAAGGACTGATGGGCCAGCACAACAGGCTCCAAAATGCAGTGGCTGCAGAAGTCCATAAGACAAACAGGAGGGTGGTGGTGGGGAAGTTCTTACTCAAATAGAAATACAACAAACAGATGCTTAGTGATCCAGAAGCTGAGATCATCCAGGGAGACTGTACTGAACCATTTCTCAGATGCCGTTTTTTTTTTTTTTTTTTTTAAACACAGGTTTCAACTTGTTACTTGAATCTAAGAACAGGTGAAGTAGGCAAGCAATAGTGTGGTCTATGGTTGATGCAAAAGGAAGTACTCACATTGGCCTGGTTCTAAAAGGCTTATTAACACTTTCAAGGAATTAGAAAGATCCTTTCCACCACTACCCCCAACTCTCATTCATGTGGGTTATGTATTGAACCTCATCACCTCATCAGCTCAGAAACAAAGGATCTCTTTGAGGTATGGGACTTAACCAATTCCACATAAGTTGGTGATAAAGCAGAAACAAGGATTGAAAATTTCAGAATTCATCAATTTTCACTTAAATGTAGATGAAAACATATCTTCTTGAAAGCAAAGTATAAACTGTTTAATATTAACAAAGTTTTAGACACCTTCTTAATTGTTCTATGTATCCTGTAAATCTTGAAAAAAGTAAATGGGGAGGTAGGCTTTTAGGGATGAAAACCAAGTACTTTTTAGAGAAAATGAAAACATGACATGTTCAACTTGGCATAAGCTTACTTTATAACTAAAATACTTTCATTGTCTACTTTGCTGCAAGTATATGCACAGAATGTAAAATCTGGTGGGGAAATTTTTTCTTAATTTTCACCAGAATTATGCCAGTAACCGGAGGCAAAGTTACTTCTAAAACTTTTAAAAATAGTTGATAAATAGAATCCACCTTTCATAGTTTATTATCCTTCTTTCCATTCTTTCTGATCAATCATGAATTCATAAGGGGAGAAAATTAATACAGGATTTGATCAGTGAGGGATCTTTAAATGTTAATGAACAGTCTGGGATGGCAGAAATACACTAAGATACCTTATGAAAGAAAAATAGGGTAATTGTCTTCTTTGAGCAAACTAGCTCTTTAGAAAGGCTGTTATCTCAGGAAGGGGACAGACCTCTTCCAAGATCCTATACTCCTATTCAATAAACAGAAACCATGTACAGGAATCACTTTTGTTTCTTCATCTCTCTCTTAAAAAAAAAAAAAAAAAAAGACATTTTGTAAAATCTTTTCCCAAACTATCCAGGTCTTCTGATTACATGTACAGTCTCTAAAATTATTCCAACTACTGAAAATAGGTTTCTCTCACCTTCTGAAATAATAAATTTTCATTTTAAGAACTTTTCCCAATGACCAAAAAACTTTTTCCCATGACCAAATGCATTTAATCTGCCTTTAGGATATAGACTAGAATTTCCTTCCTGTTGATTTTCTTGTTGCTCTATTTCAATTCATTAAAATGAATAAAAATGAAAAAGCTCTCTTCTATTTTTAAATAACCATACTCCCTCGTCAGACACTAATTTTATATACAAGATAGGACAAGTAGAGATAAATTGGGCAAATGTTGTCTCTAATGAAAAGTGATTTAACAAATACTTTTTATTTTATTTATTTATTTATTTATTTTTTTGATATCAGACACTTAATTTAGGAGAAAGTTTTTTTCGGTCTCCAAGATCCTAAGAATTACATGCATGTATCTTTGCATAGCAAAACATCTAGGTGGCGCCATAGTGCATAGAGTGCTATGCCTGGAATCAAGAAGACTCATCTTAGTGAGTTCAAATCCAGCCTCAGACACTTCCTAGCTGTGTGATCCTGGACAAGTCACTTAATCCTGTTTGCCTTGGTTTCCTCATCTGTAAAATGAGATGGAGAAGGAAACAGCAAATCAGGAAATGGCAAATCACACCAGAATCTTTGCCAAGAAAACCCCGAGTAAGGTCACAAAGAGTGAACATTACTGAAATAATTGAACAGTCTTTGTGTTAAATTCTGGAGTCAGAGGATCTGGGTTCAAATCCTTTCTCTTGTATAACTTTGGGTAAATCACTTAATTTTCCTGATCCTCAGTTTCTACAACCATTAAGAAGCAGACAGACAGACAGACAGACACAAAGACACACAGTCACACAAGCACACACACACAGAGTGAGCGTGAGTTGGATAAGATGGCTTGAGGGCCTTCTAACTCTAATTCTATGATCCTATGTTTTATGTATTTTGAAAGATTTTCCTCAATACTAAATATGTATTTCCTCAATATTAAAATTCCTGGAGCAATGTTTCCTGTAATGTACCCCATGAGTTAAAATAAAAGGCCAAAAGGTTACCAAGTTGTGAGTTAATAGCTCCTATTAGCCAGCAGAAATCTATAAATCAAATGGAGAGAGCAATAATCTGCCTGCACCACCTTGTGTCACACACCTTCAATCTCACTGCCATGGATACTACAAGTTGGGCCATGGCAAATGAAAACGATAGAAGAGGAATAAAGGGGGAAGGGGAGGGAAAAGAGATAGGAAGGAAAAAAGGAGGAGGGAGATACAAAAGTTAAGAATAAATAAAATATAGGAGAGGACCTCAGCACTCGGACTAGATTTCTTAATATTATACATACATTTAATATTGTTTTGCATACTAGAAGTGTATAAAGGTGATTTCTTGGTCATCCGTGTAAACCAATAGTGCGGAAAGATTAACCAACATAAAGCAAAACATACACACAGGGTGTGACAGCCTATAAAATATAATGTAGCAATACCATTAGGATTGAGTAAGACTCAAATGGAGAAAAAATTTTAATGTTTAATTTGATAACTTCTACATAGCAGTGACCTGAGATGTAAAACAAAGAATAAGTTCAATTTCAATATGAAGTTAATAATTTGAAAATGTTTAGTTTTCAGTTTTTATTTTATTTTGGTAGATTTTGCAAATCTGATCCTTATAATTAGGGCAGGGATTGTCTAGTAATATTATTCCAAAGTTATGGCTTATTTGGCATCAGGTACAACCAAATATGCAAATAGCTCAAAGACTATTTGAAGAAAAGACAAAATTCAATGTAGACACAAACAACACTTATCAGAACACAACTACCATATTAATAATTCAAATCCATCTAGAATCTTTGGAATGCTTCTTAGCCACTGCTCAGTGGAAGAGAAGCAACAGAAATACCCATAGAGAATGCTAATCTGAGGCAAAAACAAATTTAAAAAAAAAATCACATAATTCCTAGTTGGCACAAATATATTGGTTGGCTAGAGAACAATAGGGAACTATTTGGTTATATTCTTCAGCATCGACTCATAATCCTTTAATTAGGGCAAATCTTTCAAAAGGAAGCATAATTTATTATTGCCAAAGGAAATAGTGGAAAATTCAAATATCTGTGTGTGTATATGCAAAGGCATCTATACCTCACATATGTTTCTTTCTCCTCTACTCTCCTCCCCACCTCCCAGATATATAAACAATGTAGGATCCAGGGTCTTAAAAATAATCTTGTTTCACAGACATGATCTGGATTGTTTTTCAAGTTCTTCTGGGAATTTTTTTTTTAAGTTGGGAAAAATGTGATGAGAGGGCGAGACCCAGCAATCATGGGCATGTTAAAAGATGTGAACAAATCATCTTGGTAAACTCTTCACTGACTTCAGGCCAAAGCTTCTTTCTTTTCTCTTCTTTTTCATAAGGCTGCACCAAAAGTATTATGACATTCAAATGACATGAAAATCCAAGTAAGGAAAAGTTCTTTATTCAAGACCTTTCTTTTTCTTCTTCTTCTTCTTGCTCCCCGCTCCCTTTTCTGATGTTTGCTCTTGGTCAGATTCTATGACCATTTTCTCTTGCTTTTTCTTTTTTTTCTTTTTTGGTTCTGTGGCAGTAGTTCCTATAGTGGGTTCTTGCTCATCACAAAGTGGTCCCTCCTTAGGGGAAGCCTCGAGACTCTGATCGTAAACAGGATCTCCAACCTGGTTCTCGGCAAGGGTCTTTTTCTTTGACCTATGGTAAGCATGCCATCCCTCCTCTTCCTCCAGATTCTCCTTTTTGGGATGCTTGGCCTTCAGTTTGTTCCAGTCCTCAGCTTCTTTCCTTTTCTTTTTTTCTTTTTTCTGTTTAGTCCTTTTCTCTTCAAAAGACTGGGTTTCAGCAGAAGCTGTCTGTATGGCTACTGATTTGTTCTTTAGCTCCGACATTCGTTTGGCAAAATATTCCTGTACAGTGAGGTTACTGGTCACAGTGGGAGTGGCTTTTTCCTCATTTGTAGTACTTGAACTGTCACTTTCCTAGAAAACGAGGGAAAATGGATTTTTAAAAAATGGTTTTAAAAATTAAAGAAAATCAAGAAACATTTTTTGATAACATTTCCAAATAATGCAATTTCTCCCAATTTAATCAAAAGACTGCCTAGTCACCTACACTTTGGCTGTGAGAAAAATCAAGATAAGCCTCTTTTTTCTTGGCATTTCTTTCTGTGAGACTTTTGCAGTGCAGGAAAAAAATTCTCTTTTCAGTGAACATTAAAATGGGGACATAAACAATGTCCAACTAAAAATAGCTTGTGCTTCAAAAAAATTGATTGACTTAGAGATCACTTATTTGGGACTCAAGAACCCATAACCACTCCAGGTAATATACTCACAAGGTTTAGGAGGATTAAAAAAAAAAAAAAAACACAATTAAATTATATAGGGATATTGACCATTTGGTGATAATGTAATAAAAATGCCAAAGAAGGGAGAAAGAATTTGTAATACATGAAATCAACAATAAAATGGAAGTCTAGGAATAGTGTTTTATTTATAAAGGACTTAAAAAAAGATAACAAAATAATAAATAATGCTAAGCTTTTCCCTTAGATCAGTGATTTTCAAAGCTGGTTCAAGAAATCTTGGGGTTCTTTAGGACTCTTTTAGGGGGTCAGCAAGGACAAAACTATTTTCATAATAATACAAAGATGCTTAAATTTCTAATACAGCAAAAACCAATACATAAGATCCATATAAACAAAATGCAACCTTGACATCTTTTAAAAAGTATAAAGGGGTTTTGACAGCAAAAAGTTAGATAATCAATAATTTAGAAAATTGCTCAATTCATCTCTCTCCTCTCCCCCCATTTATTTTCACAGTAAAAAGTAGTTTGATTTTTTCAGAAAGCCAGGTCTGGAGGGAAAAAAATCTAAAAAAATGCAAACTATTTCATTAGGGGAAAAAAAAAAGATCAAGGAGAATTTAAGAATTATCAAGTAACTTAAAAGCTATGAAAGAAAAAGTACAATTAATCCTCTTATTTCAAGAAATTATAAAGGAAAACTGCCCCAATATATTAGAACTAGAGGGAAAATAGAAATTTAAAGAATCCACAGATCACCACCTGAAATAGACCCCAAAATGAACACTCCCGGGAATATGACAACCAAATTTCAAGGCTCTCAGGTTAAAGAGAAAATACTTCAAACAGCCAGAAAGAAACCATTCAAATATCATGAAGCCAGTCAAGATAACACAAGACATAGTAGCTATTATGTTAAAGGAGTGAAGGGTTTAGAATATGATTATTCCAGAAGGTAAAAGAGCTGTAATTATAACCAAGAATAACCTACCCAGCAAAACTGAATATAATCCTTCAAGGGAAAAAAACTAACATTTAATTAATGAGAATAATTAATTAATAAAGAGGACTTTCAAGCATTCCTGAAGAAAAGACCAGAGTTCAATAGAAAACCTGATTTTCAAATATAAGACTCAAGAAAAGCATAAAAAGCTAAACATGAAAAACAAAGCATAAAGGGACTTAATAAAGTTAAACTGTTTAATTTTCTTTATGAGAAAATGATACATATAACTTCTAAAAACTTAATCATTATTATGGCAATTTGAAAGACAACAGAGAAAGAGGGCATGGAAGTGAGTCAACTACATTAGAATGATGTTTTTAAAAATGGGTAGTCCAAGAAATAGGGATGTCCTGGCAGAAGGGAAAGGAAGAAGTGTACAAGGAAAAGTTATTACAGTGAAGGGGGAAAAGTGGGGGTGAAGCAATGTTTGAACTTCAATCTCAGTAAAAATGTGTTCAAACAGGGAAAATATAAGTATACATATTCATTTCGAATTAGAAATTTATCTTATTCAACAGGAAAATAGGAAAGGAAAGGAAAAAGAAAAGGAGAGAGGAGAAGGGTAATAAAAGACAGGGTAGATAACAGAAGACAGGGGCTAGAAACAAAACAAACTTTTGAAGAGGGCAGGATATGATCTCATTCTTTATGCCTAGATCATGAACCCATTTTGACCTTATCTTGGTGTACGGTGTTAAGTGTGGGTCAATGCCTAGTTTCTGCCATACTAATTTCCAATTTTCCCAGCAATTTTTGTCAAATAATGCATTCTTATCCCAAAAACTGGGGTCTTTGGGTTTGTCAAACACTAGATAATTAAGGTTGTTGGCTATTTTGTCCTTTGAACCTAACCTATTCCATTGATCAACTAGTCTATTTCTTAGCCAATACCAGATAGTTTTAGTAACTGCTGCCTTATAATATAATTTTAGATCTGGTACAGCTAGGCCACCTTCATTTGATTTTTTTTTCATTAATTCCCTTGAAATTTTTGATCTTTTGTTTTTCCATATGAACTTTGTTGTTATTTTTTCTAGGTCATCAAAATAGTTTTTGGGAAGTCTGATTGGTATAGCGCTAAATAAATAGATTAGTTTAGGTAGTATTGTCATCTTTATTATATTTGCTCGCCCAATCCAAGAGCATTCAATATTTTTCCAGTTAGTTAGATCAGACTTAATTTGTGTGGAAAGTGTTTTGTAGTTTTTCTCATAAAGTTTCTGATTTTCCCTTGGCAGATAGATTCCTAAAATATTTTATACTATCAGTAGTTACTTTAAATGGGATTTCTCTTTGTAACTCTGACTGTTGGATTTTGTTAGTGATATATCAGAATGCTGATGACTTATGTGGGTTTATTTTATAACCAGCAACTTTGCTAAAATTGTGGATTATTTCTAATAACTTTTTAGTAGAATCTCTGGGGTTCTCTAAGTATAGCATCATATCGTCAGCAAAGAGTGATAATTTGGTTTCCTCATTGCCTATTCTTATTCCTTTAATATCTTTCTCAGCTCTTATTGCCAAAGCTAGCGTTTCTAATACAATATTAAATAGTAACGGTGATATTGGGCAACCTTGTTTCACTCCTGATCTTATTGGGAATGGTTGCAGTTTGTCCCCATTACATATGATGCTTACTGCTGGTTTTAAATAGATGCTGCTGATTATTTTAAGGAAAAGTCCATTTATTCCTATACTCTCAAGTGTTTTTAATAGGAATGGATGTTGGATTTTATCAAATGCTTTTTCTGCATCTATTGAGATGATCATATGGTTTTTGTTAGTTTGGTTATTAATATGGTCAATTATGCTGATAGTTTTCCTAATATTGAACCAGCTGAGGAGGGCAGGATAAAAAGAGAAGAAGAAACAGAAGAAAATAAGATGGAAGGAAATATACAACTAATAATCACAACTGTGAATGTGAATGGAATGAAATCACTCATAAAAAAATCAGATAACAGAATAGATTAGAAACCAGAATGCAACAATATGTTGTTTACTTACACACTGAATTAAAATAAGGGGTGGGTTAGGGCAGAATCCATTATGTTTTAGCTGATGTAAAAAAACAAAAACAAAAAACCCCAAAGATAGCAATTATGATCTCAAGACAAAGCAAAAGTAAAAATAGATCTCATAAAAAGAGGGAAACTATATCTTGCTAAGTCACCACAGATAATGTAATAATATTAATACCAAACACAAATAGACCAATGGCATAGCATCCAAATTCTTGAAGGAAAAGTTGAATGAATTTTGAATGGAAAAAATAGAATAGTAAAAATATACTAATTAGGGACCTCAACTTTTTCCTCTCAAAGCTAAAAATTTTATCATTAAATAATTAAGAAGTTAAGAAAATGAAAAGAATTTTAGAAAAGTTAAATATGATAGACCTCTGGAGAAAACTGAATAGAAATAGAAAAGGACATATCTTTTCTCAGCTTTACATAGCACCTTTACAAAAATTGACCATATAAAGGATAAAAACATTACAACAAAATGCAGAACTCTTTCAGACTATATTGCAAAAAATTCAATTGAATAAGAAGTCAATAAAATAAATATTCAATAGAGTCATAGAAGCATATATTAAAAGTTAATTGAAAAGTTAAAAAAAAACTAATCCTAAAAAAATGAGTGGATCAAAGAACAAATCACAGAAACAATAATTTCATGGAAGAGAATAAGTGAAGACAATATTCCAAAATCTGTGGGATGTAGCCAAAGCAGTACTTAAAGGAAAACTTATATCTCTAAACATATATAACAATAAAAGAGAGAATGAGCTGGTCTAAGAAATGACCATGCAATTAAAACAAACTAGTAAAAGAACAATTTTTAAATTCCTAATTAAAACATCAATATAGAAATCCTAAATCCAAAAAGAGATTAGTAAAGCTTAAAAATTTAAAAAACAAACACTTTGTGAAACAAATAAAATTAGAAAATGATTTTATGGAAAAAACTAACAGATAAATCATTGGTAATTAGGATTTTTAAAAAGAAGAAAACCCAATTACTAGTATCAAAAATAAAAGGTGAGTGCACCACCAATGAAAATGTAATTAAAGCAACTGTTAGGACTTCTTTTGCCCAATTACATGCCAGTAAAATTGACAATCTAAGTGAAATGGATAAATATTTACAAAAGTACAGATTACCTAGCCCTAGATCAATAGAAGAAATAGAATACTCAAATAACCCTATATTAGAAAATGAAATTAAACAAACCATAACCAAGCTCTTCAAGAAAAAAATCCCCAGGATCAACTGAATTCATAAATAAATTCTACCAAACATTTAAGGAACAATTAATCCAAATATTATATAAACTATTTGAGGAAAAAATGGGGTAAAGAAGTCCTACCAAACTCCTTTTATGATGCAAATATGGTTGGCTGAGCCAACATAAAAATGACAATTCTACCTAAATTAATTTAATTATTCACTGTCATGTCAATTATATTTCCAAAGAATTATTTTATAGAGCTAGAAAAAAAAAAATCACAAAATCCATCTGGAAAAAACAAAAGGTCAAAAATATTAAGGGATTTAAGGAAAAAATGGGAAAATAGCTTAGTGGTACTAGACTTTAAACTATATTATAAAATGTAATCATCAAAACAAATCTGGTAAAGGGTATGAAAGAGGGTGGTGGATCAGTGGAATAGATTAGGTACATAATAGTAAGGGTAAGTAATGTAGTATTTGATAAACCCAAAGGTCCAAGTTTTGGAGGTAAGAATTCCACCAGTTGATAAAAATTACTAAGAAAACTGGAAAACAGTTTGGTAGAAACTAGACATAAACCAATATCTCACACCATATACCAAAATAAAAATGATTAAATGATTTAGAAATAAAGGATGATATCATGAATAAATTGGGGAGCATGGAAAAATGCCATATGTTAGATCTAGGGGTAAGGGGAAAGTTTGGCAAACAAGAGATAAGAGAAAATTACAGGAAGTAAAATGAACAATTTTGATTACATGAAATTAAAAAGCTTTTATACAAGAAAACTAATGTAAGTAAAATTAAAAGGAAAAAAGGAAATAGGAAAAAATTTTACAGCATTTTTTTTGAGTAAAGGCTTCATTTCTCAAATGTTTAGGGAACTAAAGCCAAATATATAAAAACAAAAGCTTTCCCCAGTTGATAAATGACCAAAGATATAAAAAGGCAGCTTTTAGAAGAAGAAATCAAATACCTCTTTTTTAAAAATAGTGAATTGGCAAAATAGAAAGAACCTCACCATTGAAACACATTATGGGAACAGGGAAGACCAAGGTTCATTTTCTGAGGAGGACACTTTAGTAAAAAACAAACAAACAAAAAACTTCTGAGTAACATGAAATGGTTCCCTGCCCAAAGAGAATTTACAGAAGAATTCAAAAAAGATTTAAAAAATCAAATGAAACCCCCAGATCAAAGAGAAAATTTTGCAAGAAACAAGAAAAAAAAATTTAAATAAATATCTGGGAGCTACAATTAGAATTGTATAAGACTTAGCTGTACCTACAATAAAAGATCACAGACCTTGGAATCATATTTATAGAAAAGCAAAAGAACTAGGTCTGTGGCCAAAAATATCATATTCAGCAAAATTATTAATAATTTTGAATGAGAAAAAAATGGACATTCAATGAACTTGCAGATTTTTAGGACTTTCTCTCAACCAAACCCAAACTCTAAATCACTACTGATATGAGAAATGTAAATGAACACAACTTATACCTATTAGATTGGTTAACATGACAGAAAAGAAAAATGATAAATGCTAGAGGCAATGTGGAAAAATTGTGTTCTTAAACTGCTGGTGGAGTTGTGAACTGCTTCAACCATTCTAGAGAATAATTTGGAACTTTGTTCAAAGCACTGTGAAACTATGACCTATTTACTCAGCAACACCACTACTGAGTCTATATCCCAAAGAGATCAAAGAAAAGGGAAAAGAGCATATATGTACAAAAATATTCATAGCAGTCTTTTTTTTTTTTTTGTGGTGGTGTTAATGAACTGGAAATTGGGAGGATGCCCATCAACTGTGAAATGGCTGGATAAACTGTGGTATATGATTGTGAAAGAATACTATTATGCTGTAGGAAATGATGAGCAGGATGCTGTCAAAAAAAACCTGGGGAGACTTATATGAAATTGAACCAGGAAAACATTGTACATAATAATAGCAATATTTAAAGAATGATCAACTGTGAAAAACTTCTCTAATCAAATAATTTCCAAATAGACCATGATAAAAATAATATCTACTTACAGAGAGATGAACTCTGAACTTAAGCTTTTTTTTTTAACTTTCTCTATTTTTTTGGACTTTTTTCTTTTACAACATGGATAATATGAAAATGTCTTGTTATGATATCACATGAATAACATAAAATTGACTGTCTTCTCAAGGGGAGGGGTAAGAGGAGAGGAGAGAATTTGGAATTCAAAATGTTAAAAAAAAAAAAGATAAATTTTTTTAAACAAGTATTTGGAAATATTTAATGAAATAAAATTATTTTATTTTATTTTATTAATTAAAAATGAATGACTTGGGAGCCAAGATGGCGGAGAAGGCACACTCGACTTTCTAAGCTCCTCTCATGCCCAAGACCAACATTAAATTCAGTCTCAAAAATAGCACTTGACTGGTAAAACCCATGAAGATTAGAAGCACCACAACAGACCAGCCGAAGATAAGATCACCAGGAAAGGTTTGTCCTGAGGGGCCAAGAACAGACTAGCCCAGGCAGGGAGAGACTAGCATCCTGAGCAGACCAGGGGAGGGGGTGATCTCTGTGGCTGGAAAAGTTATAGAGACGACTCTGCTATAGGCCAACTGCTCTGCCTTGATTACAAAGCAGTAAACTGGCAGAGAAATTAAAACCTAAACAGAGAGTACTCTAAAAAAGGCCAGAACCTAACAAGATCTGGCTGTAACCACCCAAACCCGGAAGTGACTCAGGCAGACCATAGCATAGCCCTGCAGCCACATCCAGCAGTTTGGGGCTTTTGCAGGGGGGAAAGGGAGAGCAGTTACAAATCTGCACGGCAGGGGTGCACAGCCCAGGGCAGCCTCTAATCTGCACAGTGGGGGCTCAGCCTGGGGCAACAGAACTTTCACAGCTGATTGTGCTTCCCCCGGGGCAGAGACACTTCCGGGTCCCTGCAGGATTATTTACTGCTCAACCCCTAATACCCACAGTCCCAGGTGGGATTTGGTTTGGGGTGATAAAACTTTCACTGCTCAGAGTGTAGCCCCAGAGCAGTTGTTAATCTGCCCAGCAGGATTCTTTACAGGGCATTTTCCCAGCTCAGTCCTGCAGGTCTGAATTACTTCCAGGTGGGGAACTCTTTCCCAGAGCACTCCAGTACCTCACTGCTCTTTGTAGCCCACTGGCAGGAGAGCTACCCGTCCATACACCTTTCACTTCTCTGCAAAGGAAGCTGGTAACCTCCTGGCCCCGAAGGCAGACCCTACAGGCTTTAACAAAATGAGTAAAAAAAAAAAAAAAAAAAAAAAAAAAAAAAAATCAAAAGGATGATCTATAGCTTCTCTACAGTAAGAGAACAGCTTTTCAACCCCTAGCAGACTAATAGCAGACAGTCTCCAGACAATTGTTGGTCCCCAATACAAAAGGCTCTCTAGAAGAGACCATTAAAAACCTTAAAAGAGAACTAGAAGAAAAATGGGGAAAGGAAAGAGAAGCTATGCAAGAGAGCAATAACTTCCTGAAATGTGAATTGGAAAAGGTAAAAAACTCCCAAGAAGTGCAGGGAAACAGAATTTATGAATTAGAAAAGGTTAAGAATTCCCAAGAAAGTAGGATTTATGAATTGGAAAAAGAAAATAACTCACTAAAAACAATTAGCGAAATGGAAAAAAAATTACATAGAGCAAAACAACTCATTTAAAAACTCAATTGGACTTATAGAAAAAGAAGTTAAAAAAGCTAATGAAGAAAATAACTCACTAAAAATCAGAACTGAACAAACAGAAATGACTGATTCATGGAGACATCAAGAATCAGTCAAGCAAAACCAAAAAAAATGAGAGATTACAAAAAATGTCAAATTACAAAAATGTCAGACTATCTTGCTAAAGGGTACTTGGAAAAACAACAGACCTGGAAAATAGATCTAGGAGAGATAACCTGAGGATCATTAGACTACTGGAAAATTATGATGAAAAAAAGAGTTTAGATACTATTTTACAGGAAATCATCAAAGAGAACTGCCCAAAAGTAGTAGAACCAGAAGGTAAAAAAGGCACTGAAAGAATTCATTGAGATCAATTCTGATGGACCTGGCCATCTTTAGCAATGAGATGAACCAAATTAGTTCTAACGAAGCAGTAATGAACTGAAACAGTTACACCCAGAGAAAGAACTCTGGGAGATGATTAAGAACCATTACATTGAATTCCCAATCCCTATATTTTTGCCCACCTGCATTTTTTTTATTTCCTTCACAGGCTAATTGTACAATATTTCAGCGTCCAATCCTTTTTGTACAGCAAAATAACGGTTTGGACACATATACTTATTTTGTATTTAATTTATACTTTAATACATTTAACATGTATTGGTCATCCTGCCATCTTAGGGGAGGGGATGGGGGAAAGGAGGGGAAAAATTGGAACAAAAGGTTTAGCAATTGTCAATGCTGTAAAACTACCCATGCATATAACTTGTAAATAAAAAGCTATGATAAAAAAATAAAATAAAATAAAAATGAATGACTTCCCAAAGAAACTTGCATTTGGTTAATTGACATTTTGCTTGGTATCCAACTAACTTAAGCAGGAATCAACACATACAAATTACACTAGGGTGTTACTGAAAACACCAACATGCAACAAAATAAAAATCAGTGGAATTTAAAATAATGTCATACTCAAAAAGTCAATACCATGTACATAACAATCATATAATCAGAATACATGCATTTTTACTTTTTTAAGGCTATCATTAACTATAGACCAATTTCTCTTGCTACATCAAGGAAGAGTATATAGGATAAACTAACTGAACTCATAAGAGAAAGTTTTCAGTTTGTTTTTCTAACCAGCTTCAAGTTTTTATTTCAAAGCCACCAAAAAATATTAAATCAGTAATAGTTATCCTGGGGAACTTAAACTGGCCATTTTTCTTTTTCAAAGGATGAAAGAATTCTAGAACTTTATCAGAATGACATATCTGTTCTTTTGGTACAACTCAATAAAATGCTAGCCAAAAATGTAGCAAGATGGACAAAAATCCCCCTCTCCCCCCTTTTAATCTCTTATTTAAGACCCATACAAAACTTATGATGGCCCACTTAAGTAAAGTAGGTCTTGTTAAGAAATATTTGCTGTAGGACCAAGAGATCATTATATACTTCAACAACAATACTATATGATGACCAGTTCTGATGGACCTGGCCATCCTCAGCAACGAGATCAACCAAATCATTTCCAATGGAGCAGTAATGAACTGAACCAACTATGCCCAGAGAAAGAACTTTGGGAGATAACTAAAAACCATTACATTGAATTCCCAATCCCTATATTTATGCCCACCTGCATTTTTGATTTCCTTCACAAGCTAATAGTACAATATTTCAGAGTCTGATTGTTTTTATACAGCAAAATAATGTTTTGGTCATGTATACTTATTGTGTATCTAATTTATATTTTAATGTATTTAACATCTACTGGTCATCCTGCCATCTAGGGGAGGGGGTGGGGGGTAAGAGGTGAAAAATTGGAACAAGAGGTTTGGCAATTGTTAACGCTGTAAAGTTATCCATGCATATAACCTGTAAATAAAAGTCTATTAAATTAAAAAAAAAAAAAAAAAGAGATAACCAAATTTTAAAAGCTTAAAAAAAAAAATTTGCTGTTTTAAGTGGGACAACCCTGGCAAGAATGGTACCAAGCACCCTAATATTACTTATAATGTTAGTTCTAACAGCTTAATCACTAGAACCAAATGTAGGTATTAAGGAAAGTCTTTTTTTAATCAGGAAAAACAATATTATTTTTGATTCACTTGATGAATTTGGAAGACTTCCATAACTACATACAACTCTGCCAGTGACCAAATCCTAGAGTGATAAGGATAGTAATAATCATGGGCCATTACACAACAAACTTAGCAGGGCATGGAGACAGGCAGGGAAATACTGGCACCTAGATCCTATTCATCTTGGGAAAAATTTGTACAAACAAATAAATCACTGGAGTAGGCTATTTAACATCAACTCTGGCTACTTTTGTGCCTATTTAAATGTCTATCGAAACAAGGAAGACTCTAAGAGCATAATGGATGCCCAAGCTGTATTTTGTGTTTATGTTATGTCCAGTTTTATTCTAGAAGCTGGAATGATATCAGGTTTTCTGCTGTGATTTCTTTCCTTGTATTATAGAGCCATGTAAAACATTCAAATGAGTGATGAAAATCTGGTGTCTGGGACCTATGTGAAAGACCCAAGGGTTTCCATGTAGTAACTGTGACATATCTAGCCTCTCTGAGTCTTAGTTTCTATCTCAGGGTGTGTGTGTGTGTGTGTGTGTAAATTATCAAAGATGTCTTGATGGACAAAGCTAATTACATTCTTTTCTCTAGGTTTTCACAATATTTCTGCTAGTTGCTGTTCTATCAGACCACTCCTTAGTCTCTTTTGAAGAGTCTTGATTCATGACACATCCAGTATGCACTTAAATAAATGTTGATTGATTAGAAGAGAGAGTCACAATTATGGAGTAGAAAAAAGTAACAGCTGACTTCCTCTCCATAAAATTCCTTTAAACAGATTGAGAAAATGCACTAGACTAAATCCTGATGGTAAAATCCAGAAAAAGTCAAGAGTGAGTCCTTGTTCCTGCCCAGTTCAGCCGAGGGAGACAGAGTGACACTGAGGCTAGGGTAGGAACAGAAGTACACCACAGAGCATTACAGTGCTCAGGGAGAGGGTGTGCTCCATTGAAGAAGAGGTCCCGGACCCATTCTGGGTCACTAACAAGCTCCATGACAGACACAGGTTCCAAATGGTCTCTTTGGGCTCACTCCCCAGTTTTCTTTCACAAATCCAGGATGGTCTGAGAAGAGGACACAGACTTGGGAGAAGTGTTTCCATTTTCCTAGGGAGACTGAGTTTTGTACCAAGAAAGGAGTTCAGAAACAAGCAGTAGCTGTGTGGCTAAGACACCAGGAGCAAAGCGAGGCTTCAGCTACAGCGTCCAGCCTAGCCTGCAGAGCAGTAACCAGGGAAGGGCTCCCAGACTAAAGGGGTAACCTACAATTCTGCCACTCAAAACCAACAATGCATTCCAGATGGTTGGTAGGGGTTCAATAACATCTACTGGTTGCTCAGAATGAAACCTAGGTCAGGAACTTGCAGAGCTTGGACCAACGGGACAGCAGATTGCCCTGGTCATATCCCCAGTCTGTCCCTGAGGTTTTCAAATGAAATAACCCTTAATAGGCTAAGAATACAGGCCAGGATAGACAGACCTTCCCTCCAGAAGTGCAGCACAGATTAGCCCTGACATCAACTCTGAAATCAGGAAGTAGGTTGGAAGAATAAGCAAACAAACAAAAAGAATCCCAACATAGATCTATGACACAAACTCAACTAGAATTCTTGGTAGAGATGATGGCAGAGCTTTAAAAAAAAAAAAAATTTTTTTAATGTACTCATATACGCACACAAAAAACCCTGAGGTATCTCATAGCAAAAACAACTGACCTGGAAAATAAATTGAGGAGAAAAAAAAAAAAAAAGAATTATTGGGCTATCTGAATATCATGAACCAAAAAATAATTATGAATAAACATTGATAAAGGAATAAGCAAACAACTACCCCGAAGGATTGTCATAAGGATTCAATGAGATAATATTTGTATTAAACACTTAGCACAATGTTTGGCACTATCAGGTTCTCAATAGATGTTTGCTGAAATGAACTGAAAATAAGAATAAACTCATTACATTCCAATATAGGGAAACGGTTCCTCTCTAAATCCTAGCAATTATCAGTATGATGGAGTTTAATTAGACAGAAGGTATAGAAGGGCCTTATGATTTTAAAAAGAATAATAAAAGAGAAGGGAAGACAAACTGGGGTGGGAGGGGAGGTTAGGGAAAATTAATCAGTATATGAGAATATTTTATCTATAGGAAGCAAGAAGAGTAGGAGGGAGAAAGGCTGACACTCAACTTTCGTCTCGTTTGAAGTGATTAAAAGAAGGAAGAACACAAACAGACCTAAATACACACAAACTGGATACAGAAATATATTTCACTCAAAAGAGGCAAAGTGAAGAGGAAGAATTGGAAGGAGGGCAGGTTAAAGGAAGGATTAATCCCAAGTAAAACAAAGTCTTTGCTGTTGTTCAGTAGTGTCTGACTCTTCATGACCCTATTCTTCTTGGGGTCATAAAAATTTTAAGCATTTCAAGCCCTTCTATTCTCTTTTCTCAAAGTATGTCCAAGTTCATGTTCATTGTTTCCATGACATTTATCTAGCTCATCTTCTGCCATGCTCTTTTTCTTTTGCCTTCAATTTTCCCCAACATCAGGGTCTTTTCCAATGAATTCTACCTTCTTATGATGTGGCCAAAGTACTGAGGCCTTAGCTTCTGTATGACCTTCCAATGATGAATTAATTTCTTTAGGTACTGACTGATTTAATCTCCATGATATTCAAAGGACTCTTAAAAGAGTTCTCCAGCACCACAATCTAAAAGCATTCTGTGGCAGTCAGCTTTCCTTACAGTCCAATTGTCACACTCACTGCTACTGGAAAAACTATAGCCTTGACTATATAGACCTTTTTCAGCAGATGATGTTTTTGCTGTCTAGTTAGGCCAAAGCTTTCCTTCTAAACAGCAAGTGTCTTAATTTCATGGCTGCAGCCATTCTCTGTACTGAGTTTTGAGCTCAAGAATATAAAATCTGTCACTACTTCCATTTCTTCTCCCTCTAATAGTCAGGAAGTGATAGGGATCTTGGTTTTTAAAAATTTTAAGCTTCAAGCCTGCTTTTTCTTTTTTTTTTTTTTAATCTTAAACACTTTCTTCTTTTATCCTCATCAAGAGGCTTCTTAATTCTTCACTTTCTGCCATAGAGGGGTACAATCTGAGATATTTCTCCTAGCAACTTTAATTCTAGCTTTTGATTGGTTCAGTCTGGCATTTTGCAGGAGATATTCTGCATATAAGTTAAATAAATAAGATGACAACACATAGTCTTATTGGATTCATTTTCTAATCTTAAATCAATAAACTGTTTCATGTTTGGTTTTAACTGTTACTTGTTGGCCCACATATAGGCTCCTCAGGACACAAGTAAGATGATCTGGTTACTCCCATCTCTTTGAGGACTTGCCACATATGATTCATATAGTCAAGGTTTTAGGGTAGTCAATGAAACAGAAGTAGATTTTTTTTTTTCCTCCTCGAACTCCCTTGTTTTCTAATCAATTTGGTCTCTAGCTTCTCTGCTTCTTAAAAAATCAGCTTTCCTTTCTTGGTTCATATTCTTGGTTTACATACTGAATCATAGTGATCCAGGAGGGGAAAACAGGGGATTCCGTAAATTGAGAACAGATGAACAAGTTTTAGTAGATAAATATGGTGGAATACTATTATGCTGTAAGAAATAATGAAGTGATGGTTTCAAAGAACTTAAGAAGACTTGTAAGAACCGGTGCAGAATGAAGTAAACAGATCTAGGAGAATAATAATAAAGTAAAGGCAAACAACTCTAAAAGAATTAGGAACTTTTTTTATCAGTGTAATTAACAACTATGAATCCAGAGGATTAATAATAAAACATACTACCCCTTGCCCTGAGAGATGAAAGACTTAACAATACAAAATGAGATCAATTTTTTTTTTTGTTACAATCAATGGAAATTTGTTTCATACATGTTTGTAAGAGGTTTTGTTTTTCTTTTCTTCTCAAATGGGGGGGGCAGGAAGAATGGTTGGGGGTAGGAAGGTGAGAAAGAATATTTTTGATGATTGCAATAAACAATAATTTTAAAATAATGCATACAAACTATCTTGTAACCCTTAAACCATAGATTAGTTTTTGAAATGTCCCATCTCTGATTTTGGTTCCAAGGTGAACATTTATGTTTAGAAAGTCCACTTCATTTCATTTAAAATACAGATTTCTTTCCCTTATTCAATTTCCCATTAAATATACATCTTCTCTGTATGTTTATTTGTGTAGTATTTGAGAGAGAGGAAGAGGAGAGAAGGAAAGAGGATAGACAAAGCAGAGAAGATAAAGATAGAGAGAGAGGGAGACAGAGGAGGAGGAGGAAGAAGAAAGAAACAAGAATGTCCCAGCCACTGAATTCATTTTCATTCAATTTCACTGAATTTAGTGAAAAATCACAAGTGATTTTGAAGGAGAATTTCTTTTCTTTTAATTATTTTTTTTATTATAGCTTTTATTGACAAAACATATGCATGGGTAATTTCTTAATATTGTCCCTTGCACTCATTTCTGTTCCAACTTTTCCTTTCCCTCCCTCCACTCCCTCCCCTAGATGGCAGGCAGTCTCATACATGTTACAGATCCATACAGTTCTCTTTTTGCACAAGAAAAATTGGATTCAGAAAAGTAAAAATAACCTGGTAAGAAAAACAAAAATGCAAGTAGTCCACATTCATTTCCCAGTGTTCTTTCTCTGGGTGTAGCTGATTCTGTCTATCATCGATCAATTGGAACTGAATTGGATCTTCTCTTTGTCAAAGATATCTACTTCCACCAGAATATATCCTCATATAGTATTGTTGTTGACGTGTATAATGATCTCCTGGTTCTGTTCATTTCACTTAGCATCAGTTCATGTAGGTCTCTTCCAAGCCTTTCTGAAATCATCTTGCTGGTCATTTCTTATAGAACAATAATATTCCATAACATTCATATACCACAATTTACTCAACCATTCTCCAATTGACGGGCATCCTCAATTTCTGGTTTCTGGCCACGACAAAAAGGATTGTCACAAACATTTTTGCATATACAGGTCCCTTTCCCTTCTTTAAGATTTCTTTGGGATATAAGCCCAGTAATAACACTGCTGGATCAAAGGGCATGCACAATTTGATAACTTTTTGAGTATAGTTCCAAATTGCTCTCCAGAATGGTTGGATTCGTTCACAACTCCACCAACAATGCATCACTGTGAAGGCAAATTTCTAAAGCAGAAGTTTCTGGGCAATCTGAGAGGAGGAGGAGGAGGAGGAAGAGAGAGAGAGAATATGGGAGGGAGAGGGGGGAAGAGAGAAGAGAAGAGAAAAACAATGCTTCAGTCAAAATGAGAGGAACACCATAAGTTGATTCTCTTAGGCCACTTTGATCCTTCTGACTGTCTTGGTTTAGGTATGGGCAAATCTCCCTATTCCCTTGGTTTAGTTATGATTAAAAAATCAAGCTCTTTTAAAAGAAACTTTACTCAATAAGTAAGGGAAATTAAAATATAAGGGCAGTGAATTGACAAACTTAAAAATTATGGAAAACATCCTATACTCTGACCACAGTTTGCTTGGCTAGCACTACTTATCTGGGAGTTAGGGGAAGCAGGAACTGTAGTCCCTTACTGTCTGGCTTCTGAAATCCCCCCTACTGAACTTCAAGCTGCTCTGCAAAAATCAAGGAATGAATTCATCATCTATCCCATTGAAACTGTGTTTTCTGGACTCCTTCATGCTCAAAAGTGGACCTGGCTAGTATTTGCTCTTCAGGTGGTACTTGGGATCTTTGGGTCATCCTTCTATCAGCTTCCTCAAAGTATCAGCAACAGTAGAATTTCTTCCTATTTCAAAGTCCATGTATTCTGTTACATATCTCTAAGTTCCAACATTTGATCTGAGAGATGGTTTCAATTTTAAGATCATCTGATGAGCAGAGACAACTAGAGGATATCAGGATCCCTGGATTTTACAGAGAAGTAGGGGGATAGAGTCAAATCTGAACTTTAGCATCAGAACGGCTAATGGGTTGAAGTAGGCAGATCAACCAGAAGGCTACTTAATGACTCCAGACATGAGCTGATAACTCTGAGATGGGAGCCACATGAATGGAGAGATTTCTAGAAAATATGAAGTTAGAACAAGAAGAGTTGACATCATATTGGATATATGAGGTGAAGGTGAAGAGTAGAGAATAATACCTGTAATATTCTTCTCTAAAATGTAATATTCTCTGTTGAGATTTCCTTGAAGTCTCTGGAAGCAGCCTTTGTTTCAGTTCAGTAATCATCACACGAGTAGCCAGGGATTAAAGTCCAAATCCTTTATTGTCTCTTTCCAAGTCTTGTCTCCATTCCTGGGGCTCAGCTAGCTTTTCTGGAGGCCTTTCGGATCTTGGTTTCAGTGGAGAAGGAAGTGGGACAGCCTGCCACCACTTCTCTGGTCTTCCCTAGTTCTGATTCTGGCTGAGTTTGTCCGAGCTTATATCCTCTCTCATTATAGGTGTGAATCTTGTGGAACTATAGTAAGTACTAAGTACATGTACTGAACTAGAGAACTATTAAGCACTATGCTAAATTAGGTAATCATTGTCTCTATCAATTTCACTGACTTAGCATCTTGTTTCAAGTTCTGGCCCATAACAAATAACAAAGTTTAGAGCCTGAATAATTGGGAGGATGGACAGTGGTTTGGTAGTTTAAATATTTTACCAGCTCAGAGTATAAAGATATATTTCCAATAGACAAAAAACAGATCTAAACACCGCACTTGGGAAGATCTACTCCCATCTCTTTATGGGAATTTTATCTCTGCATCCAGGAGATCAAATGATGGTAAGGTTAGGGCTACCAATTATTCTATAATGATAAGCTTTGGTTTGCTAGAGGGAAGCAAAATGCAACCCCATTTTAAAACAAAGTAAAACTAATGGAAAAGAGTTGAGAGTGGAAAAACACTACACAGCAAGGCTGCAAATATTGGTTTAAACTCTAAGATAATCATGTTGAATGTGAAAGTGTCAGAGCCTAAAAAAAGTACAAAGCCATAGAGAAAAGAGCAACCATTCATCAAATGATTCATGCCATACAGTACTGACTATATTCCACTAAGTTAGCAACATTACTCATCTTAAGGCAAAACTAAAACAAGAGAGATCTATAACATGTATGAGACAGCCCTTATTCCAAATTTATCCAAAAAATATTATATGGGAAAGAAGAGGTAGTAGAGTAACTACTAAACTGAAGGTCTACAGAGCCTTTGTCTGGCCTCATTGCTGTATGCCTGTGAAACCTGAACAGTATACCAGTGCCATGCCAGGAAATTGAATCACTTCCATTTGAATTGGTCTTAGAAAGATTCTGAAGATCATTTGGCAGGAGAGGATACCAGACAATGAAGTCCTTTCCCTTAACTAAATTTCCAAGCATTCCAACTCTACTTTGGAATTGATTTCATGACTTAGGAGACACTGGCACAGGATCATCCAGGACCATGAAGTACCCTCATGAAACAAAGGGCTATGTTCTATAAGTAGCTCAAAAGAAATGTGATATGCATAAATTTAGGGAACCCACCCAAACTTTCATATTGCCTATTTCTACTCAAGCTGTAGTAGAACCTTCTTTGCTCATATCAGTCTGATCAGCTACAGTCCAACACACTGTAACTTGACTTTAATGTAATGTTATTTTGGTCCTTTTTGAGGATGAGGGACAACAATCAACCAAACTATATAGGCTTTCTATACCTCTATCTATCTGTCTATATTCACTTTTAAATAATAGTTTTTTATTTTCAAAATAAAAAACTATGCAGTTTTCAATAAACTTGCAAAATGCTGTGTTCCACATTTTTTTCTCTCTCCCTTCTTCCCAACCCCCTCCCCTACACAGCAAGTAATACAATATGTGTTAAACACGTACAATCCTTCTATACATATTTCCACAATTATTATGTTGCACAAGAAAAATCAGATTAAAAAGGAAAAGAATGAGAAAAAACAAAATGCAAGCAAATGACAAAAAAAAGTGAAAATACTATGTTGTGATTCATATTTAGTCCTCACAGTCCTCTCTCAAGATGCAGATGGCTCTCTTTATCATAAAACCATTGAAACTGGTCTGAATCATCTCATTGATGGAAAAAGCCACATCTCTCAGAACTGATCACATAATCCTGTTGTTGCCATGTACAATGTTCTCCGGATTCTACTAACTTCACTTAACATCAATTCATGTAAGTTTTTCTAGGCTTTTTTGAAATCATGCTGCTGATTGTTTCTTATAAAACAATAATATTCCATAACATCTATATACCATAACTTAATCAGTCATTCTCCAATTGATGGACATTCACTCAGTTTTCAGTTCCTTGCCACTACCAAAGGGGCTGCTACATTTTTGCACATGTGAGTCCTTTTCCATTTTTTTTTTTTTTAAGAGACACTACTGGATCAAACGTACACACACAGTTTGATAGCTCTTTGGGCACATCTACGCCTACATTTAAAAACAAAAAGATCTATATTCCATTTCAATTCATCATACTGCTTTTGCATTGTGTTGACGGGTGTCTATCTACCTGGCAGCCAGAAAATGTGCAATCTATGGAATTTCTCCTTTGTGTGATAGAGTAAAAAAGTAACAAATTACTTTTGCTGTAGCTCCAACAATATTTTTTGCTAAAATAAAGGTGATTTTTCTGTCACTACCAAACTAGAGGTCAAGAACCAAAACTGAATTAAACTGATAAAAGTAACAAAGATATATAATCCATATATTTGTTAAAATACTAGGAAACAAAATATTTAGCTTACAAAAAAGATGATTAATCATGAAATAATCACAGAACTTTATAAATAACACAAACTGAGAAGCATAATATTATTTAGCCAATGAATTAATCTTCAGCTCCTGAGATCAAAATGCTCCCTCTTTGATCACAAGTCCAAGACTATTGGAGTCTACACTGAAAAGCACTTTGTATGTCTCTTAATTAATTTTCCATTTCTTCATCTTTTTGGGTGGTTTTAACCGCTATGTATTTAAGAGATAGGCACTTTAGATACAATATAATTCAAAAAGGGAATGTGACATATCTAAAGACAGAATTCAGAAACAAACTCTAACTTCAAGATCTTTTTCATTTCTGTAAATGTTAAGTCCAGGGAAGATTTGTCATTTGCTCCCAACCTGAGGATAAATGGCCTAATGATTTCTAGTATCAGGAGTAATCTGAATCCTATTTTCTTGGAAGAACAAATTCAGCTCCCAATTAATAATCGCTGTGGTTGTTTGTCTTAGTTTTCGGTTTATATAATATATACTATCTTTTGAGAAGTGGCATGCTAAATTATTAGAAGGCAAGAATTATGTCTAGTTCACTTTTTAACATATACTATTTAAATATGCTACTGATTCTAAAAATGGGATATAAATAAAAGAGAAGATATTATAGTCCAATTCCCAGAATGAGAAGACCAAAAGAATTCAGAAACTACTCGGGTCACTTGATTTTCTTGTCAAAAAGACAAAAAGGCAGTCAAAAGTAATACCAATATAGAATATAAGTTCATTTACAAAATATCAGGGATTGATGAAGATTATCAAAAGTGCCATTTAAGCAAGTATCAAAAACCAAACCAAAACAAAGAAATCCAGTAGGAAAATATCAAGTTGAAGAAAGCATGTTTTGATCCCAAGACTCTCTTTGATCTGTTTAATAAGTACTGACTATCTATAGGTATAGAAATAAAAGGATATTAAATGAAACTAATTTTCAATTGTTTCCTTGGTGATATATTCTCACTGCTAATAGTGGAACCTCCACATTTGGACTACAACATCTCAGTACCCAATGTTATATGACAAAGTGTAAAAATGATATGAATAAGGCTCTGTTCTATTCTCTTCTCCCCATTTCACTTGGTGATCTCATCAGCACCCATGCATTGAATCTCAAATCTAGCCCTAATCTCACTCCTCCAGTCTAGCACCTATAACTGCCTATTGGATATCTCAAACTAGATGTCCCATGTTGTCCCTATTCAGTCATTTCTATTGTGTTTGACTCTTTGTGATCCCATTTGGGGTTTTCTTGGCAAAGTTACTAGAGTGGTTTGCATTTCCTTCTCTAGCTCACTAATAAGAAATGCAGGCAACATAGTGAAGTGACTTGGCCAGAACTGATTTGAACTCAAGAAGATAAATCTTCCTTGTTTCAGTCTAATGGGGAGACAACAGACAAACAAACACGTGGAAACAATCTATATATAGGACAAATAAGAGTTAATTAAAAGAGAGAAGGCTCAAGAATTAATGGGGGTTAACAAAGGCTTCCTATAGAAAGTGGGGCTTTAGCTACAATTTGAAGGAAGATAGTAGGAAGAGATGAAAAGGGGAAACAAAAAAGTCTAGAGTTGAAAGATGGAATGTCTTATTCAAAGACCAGAAAGGAGGGCAATACCACTGAACACACATCCACGGGACTGACTGTAAGACATTGAAAGACTAGGGAGTTTGGGGCAGAGGAGCAGATTTTGAAGGAATCAGAATGCCAAACAGGATCGTGCCCTTGATCCTGAAGATAAAAGGAGCCACCAACTTTTAATGAAAGGGGAAGGAGGATGTGTGTGAGATAGTCAGACCTGTACTTTACGAAGAGGGTGGTCTGGTGCTAGAAAAGACTTGAAGCAGGTGTCCAAAGTAAAAGGTTCCTGCAGTAGAGCAGGCATAAGGGGTGAGTGCCTACACTAGGCAATGCGAGAAGTGAGAAGGGGAAGAATGGAGAAGATGTAATGGAGGCAGAAATGACAACTTGACAACTAATTAGATATGGGAAGTGAGACAAAGTAAAGAGTCAAGAAAGTCATTAGATTGCAAACCTAGGTGACTCAGAGGATGGAGGTACCCTTCAATAATTAACAGAGAAATCAGAAATGGAAGGTGGTTTAAGAGGAGGAAATAATGAGTTCAGTTTTGGATATGTTGAATTTAAGATGTCTATGGGGAAGTCAGAAAGATATACCTTAAAGTATAAGTCTAATCATGTCATCTTCCTGGTCAAAAAAAAAAAAAAAATTAGTGATCACTGTCACCTCCAACATCAAATACAAAATGTCTTTCTAGCATTCAAAGCCCTTCATAAACCAGCCCCCTCCTCTTTTTCCAGTTTTATTCCCTGTTGTGAACTTTTTGTTATTCCATGAATAAGATGGATAACATGTTTTCCATGCTCTTCCTTCTTCACTACACCTCCTGACTTCCCAAGAAGTCCCAACTAAAACCCCATCTTTTACAAGAAGTTTTTCTCAATCCCTCTTAATTTGAGTGCCTTCACTCTGCTGACTATTTACTATTTACCCTGCACTAGCCTGTTGTGCATATATTTGTTTGTATGTCATCTCTCCCATATTAGATTGTGAACTCCTTGAGGGCAGGAATTATCTTTTGTCTTTTTTTGTATCGCTACTACTTAGCATAGTGCCTGGTCCAAAGTCAGCATTTAATAAATGTTTCCTAACAAATATATACTACTAAGATCTCTTCTAATAACTTTGTGGTTCACCGAGTTACTAATTATATGTGTATAATAATAATGAACTTTTTGTTGAAAATGGCAACAAAAGGCAAGTATTCCTGTTTAATGACTTAAATCAAATATACTCTTATTTTTCCTTGCAACTTATTTTCCTTTCAAAGCTACAAGAAATTCTAAGTCATGATCTTCACTTTAACACCAATGGAGCTAATCAGCCCAGACACTATTAATACAGATAGGTACCACATGTTACAACATGTAATCATAAACTGTACTTAAGATAAACAAATTGTCTAACTCTTAACTTCTATCCTGGAAACCACAGTTTTGATGTTTGTTTTTTTGGTAGCAGGAATGAAAACTGCAACTGAACTTTTCCACCTCAGTGTCAGGATAGATTTACCACAAGGCATTTGTACACACCAGGAAGAGATGAAAGTAAAATCCCAATTTAAGGGAGAATTTAAAAACCTGGAAAGATGCTATTTTCATGTTAGTAGCCTATTGCTAATGTGGATACAACAAGTTCTTGAAAAGGAACTTTCAATGTATCAGATTTAGAAGTCAATCCAATTAGCTAAGATATTGTGTCCCAAGTAAGGCATTTATGTGCTACAGTTGATTTGAATACACATGCAATGGCAATTATTATTAAATGACATTCCTAAAAAAAAAGTATTGCTAACTTTTGGCAGGTGTGATATTTTTATGAAGAGAGAAAGGATAAAAGAATTAGGAGTCCTTTCTTTGAGAAATGGATGAACTATTGCCTCTGATAATAGAGCCCACTTTAAGTGAGATGGTGTCTATCTTACTAAATTTTGCTAAGGTCTCAGCAAAATTCAGCAGGTAACTATTTCTGGCTGTCAAGAAGCACAGTGAAAGTGACAAAGATTTAATAATTATAATTCAATAGAAAGAGAGCTTAAAAAACTCATAACAAATGTTCACTTATGATTTTCAGTAATTTAAAAAATAATAAAGTATTAGACTCAATTAGAGTCTAGAGATTCTAAAGATTCTCAAACCCCAAAAAACATGTTTGATGTTGGTAACCTGCAAAAAAAAGCCAGCCAAAAACCCAATTAGGAGAGAGGCAATCTTACTTTCCACTGGACTAGGAAAAACATGCCAAATTTCTTATGCAAAGACTGATGGTAAAATTACTGATTTTTTTTTCTGTCTAGTCAACAGTTCACCTTATTACCCATTAAGAGAAGATAGTAACAACATTTGAAAGGATGGTTCATTATGGCAACAACTTCCCAAGTAACTAAGGTGAGGATTACCAACAACAGTAATGCAGCTGCTAGAAAGGAGAAGAAAGAAAAGAAAGAAAGGAAAGAAAGAAAGGGGAAAAAAAAAGGAAAGAAAGAAAGAGCAAACTTCCCGTCTATTTGAAATGTCCTAAGGCTTGGAATACTGTACTGACTCATTTGATAACAGCTCACAACATACTGGTCACTAAAAGATAAATGAAAGCCTTTCCATAAACAGAAATGAGCTGTGCAGCACAATTGTTAGGTCCTTTCAGCTAAATCCAAAAATATTGCAATCTTGGTGTAAATGTACAATTCTGCTCCAAAGAAGCAAGATAAGTGAACTTTTCTGAATCCAAAATAATAGTTAGAGGAAGGACAGAAAGAATCACACCAGCCTACAGTTGTGTGGCTTGCCAGGAAATAAGAGGTGCAGCATTTCCTTTGGCCCTGGAAAACCTGAGTACTTTGAAGTTTTCCTTCTGCCACAAACACAGTGTGTAATTATATAGAGTCAAAAAAAAAAAAAAAAAAACCAAAACCCCAAGGTATATTAATCGGGGCTATTGAGAAATCTGATAGCTCATTTTATTCAACTGATCTCATTGTATAAGTCAGGAAATTGAGGCCCAGAAGTAATAATAGTTGGCATTTCTAGACTCCTTTACAGTTACGCACTTTCCTCACAATAACCATGTTGAGAAGGGTAGTACAAATATTGTACCCATTTTACAGAAGAAAAAACGGCACTCAGAAGTTTGCTTTCTTCTTCAAGGTCGACTAAATGGTCAAACTCAGTGTAGACTCCTCATCATGTGACTGAGTTTGACATTTTTTCCACTGTCTAATAAATAAACTTTCATCTACTGAGTGAGACAGCTAGGTATCAGTGCTAGGCTTGGAGTAAGGAAGATCTGAGTTCAAGCTCATATGGGCATGGGTCCCGTATTTTCTATTTGCTTCACTTTCCTCATTTATAAAACAAGGACCATATTACCTACTTCACAGGATTGCTGTAAAGATCAAATAAGATAATATTTGAAAAGCGCTTAGCATAGTGTCTGACCTATAGTAGGTGCTTAATAAATGCCTACTTCTCTATCCAAGGCTAACATATTTCAATATTTTGACGACTAAACTTTATATAAAGATAGCATAGCTAGCAGCAGGAGAGCAACAAGGTTTAATAAGCTGGTCTGCATCTCCAGTGGCTATTGATACTTTAAAAGCTATTTCATATATATCAATGAAACAACATAATTTCAAAATTAAAAATGTTAATGTAAACCAATTTTTTAAAATATTATAAATGTTTGGTGGTTGTAATTAAAAATGAATGACTCTAAACAAACTTAAGTATCTTTGAGAAGGGAATAAAAGAAAACAACAAAAATCATTAACCATTAAGATGCTGAGATAATGGACTCTTATTAAAAATTAATAAGGCTAGAATAAACATCATTATTACTATAATTAAATTATACACTATGCCATTTTCATTTATTCAGCAGCCTATCAGAATTAATGTTATAATACTTTAATTCAATTTGAATCATTTTAAGTCTCCACTGATTTTAGAAGGAGGGCATACTTCTGGTGGTTGAGGCATCTTCAAATCACTGAGCAGTTTGGTCTACACTGACTGAAGCTCTGTTTTTAAGACAAGATCAAAAACAATGCTGAAGGATATTCATCCATTCACTGGGAAAGTCACTGATGACCTGATATATTTTGCAGCAAAGCTATGACTCAAAGTAGACTAAGATAACAGCAGTTCTAATGCACTGATTTTTTTAAGCATAAGCAATGCTGAAGGGTACTCCTCCACATGTTTGAAAAGGCACTGATTACCTGACATTCATAGCTCCATGAATCAAAGAGGAATAGCACATTCTATCTCACAAGCAAAGTTGAAGAAAGGAGCTAAGACCCACTGACTGCCTATTGCTTGACATTAGAAAGGAATCAAATGCCCTTTATTCCTTGACTCTTATACTGATTACAAGACAAAATAACTTTTACATATTTAATTGAGGAAGAAGAATGGGAATAACTTTGGCTTAAAGATGCTTTCTTCTGATTCATCAAAGGAGCAAAAAAGGGTCACTTTTCCTCTCTGTAATTCCCTGTTCTAATCTAAAGGAGGATACCCAGCTAGACAGGATGATACTCTGGGTGAATTATAAGCCCTTAGAAAACCATTTGCTGTACTTATCTCACATCCTTACAAAAGCTAATCTTTTCAGCTTAAGTCTCAGTCCTGGGATTAATAAATGTGTCTATTTGAATTCAACTGGCAAAAGCTTAACTAAACAAAACAACTGTGTGCTTTAGGACTTCTAGATTTAATTTGGGGACTTGTTGGTTTTGTTTTTGATGTGGATTTCTTCACTGATTTAGTATTTTGTATAACTTTTCAAGGATATAAGAGCAACTTTCAAAATAGTAGTGACCTACTTTCCCCTCTCCTCTGAAGAAGCCCCAAAGCTTCATCTGAAGTCCTTACTGTCAGGAGATGGTCAGTTTATGTCTCCTATCCTAGGACAGGAAAAGGATGCACTCTCCGCACCATATGCTTCAGAGAGATAAGACCAGAGATTTCTGTCCTTTGCACCTTATCAGCTTTTCCTGCTACTCTCCAGAGCAGAGACAGTATCAGGGTTGGCAATAAACTAATCTAGCTCAAGAGGGGGCTCTGTGCTTATGTGGGTTGTAGTTGGGGAGAGGACAGTTGGGAGGAGGAAAAGGGAAAGAACTCTAATATCTGCTAATAGTCTGTTCCAAATGAAATAAACTTAAGAAAAAAAAAAAAAACACCCACCAGGTTTTTTGAGTCTTTTATTTGTTAAGACAGCAACAGGATTTCCATGGTAACTTCCTTTTGGGGACAGGAATGACCTGCTAATTATCTAACTATGAGCCATGTCCTTCAATGCGTTGTGCTGCCATCCTCAGGACGTGTAGTAAGGGACCAGAAGTGCTATGAAATTCCTTAAATGGGTGCTAAACAAAGACAGATGGGTTGGCTATTCTTCTCTTTGGGACTTAATTTCAATCATCATTTTAAGCTCTATTGATCCTAGAGAGGGCATACTTTTGGTAGTTGGGGAACCATCAAAACCCCCGAGTAGTCTGGCCTGTCCTGGGGTTCTGTTTTTAAGACAAGCTCAAACGCAATGCTGAAGGATACTCCTCCATGTATTGGGAAAGCCACTGATGACCTGATAACTTTTGTAGCAAAGACATGACTCAAAGTAAACTATTGTAAAAGCAGTCTTATGCACTTCACCATTTAACTGCATTAAAGATAACTGGAAAAAATATGCAAAATTTAAAAAAAGTATTATACCCCCAAATTATAAATCTTGCAAACATGCAAAGTAATATATAGATACATATTTATACATGGATTTATTTATATACATATACATAGTATGTATATTATAAACCACACTGTTTAAACCATATATTGTTCAAAAACAAATAATTCTCTTTAAATACAAAGCTACGCCACTCATTATTTATGTGACTTTAGTCAAGTCATAATCTGTCTGAGACTTAGTTTCTTCATCCATAAATAGAAGGGCTGGACTAAATGACCTCTAAAATGTCTTTTCCAACTCTAAGTTTCCAAATCTGTAAGCTTCCTTCTACATACAGGCTTCTCTTTTAGAGAATTTCCTAAGATTCAGTTAAGGAACAGGCTAGGCTCCACCTCACAAAAAGCAATTTAAATAAGCTATAATTTAAAGTTAATCACAGGTTCAGAGACTTTTAAAAAATCTCAACAGTTTTCTTAATTCAATTCAATAAACATTTACCAAGTAGTTACTGCCATGTGTGAGATAGATAACAGATACACAAAGACTAGTAAGCCAAACAGGTTCACTGTCCTTCTGAACTTTCCAGTCAAAAGAGGAATAACTGATTCAAAGAACACAGGACATATATACTAGAATGATGGACACAAAGTGAGATCATAATAAGAAAGGAAGCTCACTGCTAATTGACAGAAACAGAGAAGGCTTTATGGAAGAGTTCATTCTTAAGTATGTGTAAAATTTCAACAAAGATGTGGAAGAGAATATTGCAGGTATTAAGTAAGACAGTAGTGGAAAGCATGTAATATATATAGGGATGAGTTCAAATCTGGCCTCAAGACATCTACTAGCTGTGCAACCCTGCCTCAGTTTCCTCATCTATAAAATAAGCTGGAGGAGAAAATGGTGAATCATTCCAGTATCTTTGCCAAGAAAACCTCAAATGGGGTCACAATCAAACATGACTGAAATGACTGCATAACAACAGAGTACTTGGTAGTGGCATGTAGAAGCCAAATTTTGGAGGAGCTTACATATTAAGCTAATGAATTTGGACTTTTAGTAGATAACAGGAGGAACTCATAAAGAGTTTTGTACAGAAGAATTACTTGCCAGACTTTTAGATCAAGAAGTTGACGAGGCTATAAAAGATGGATGGGAGGAGGCAGAGAGCAGAGATGGAGAGACCTGTTAGAGGACTATTGCAATAGTCCAAGCATATGCTAACAAAGAGGTGACCCAAAGTCACCAAATTAGGCAAGGATATAAAGGAATAGTGGCCAAATGTACTACTGAAATATATTACAGTATATACAAAAGGGATGTCTGCCAAAAGGCAGAGGATCTATCTTAATGCCTATGATCATCTTGTGCAAAAATTATAAAAGCCCTATGTTGGGAAGTAAGAAGAGAACCAGAAGAAGAATTCTGTTTACAATTCTATCACCAATTTGCTAGATGATTTCAGGAAAGTCCATCAATTATTCTGTGCTTTGGCTAAATATAATGATACAGAACATACTAGATAGAAAGTTTATAAATTACAATTATTTCAATTTTAAAGTTTTAAATTGAAAGGCTCCCTAGAGTATGACTAAGGGTGTCAATTTTACAAATTTTGGAATATTAGTCTTACAAACTTAATCTAGGCCTAACTTTTGAGAGAAAATGTGAAATTTAGTGACTGGAGAGGTGGGAAGTATAAACAAGTCATTCTGTATCACTGAGCCTCAGTGATTTACTAAGTTAAATCACTTCTAACTTAAGCTTTTAGAGTCTAAACACATTTCTTTCAAAACCTGAATAATAATGCTTACAAGTTTTTAAGTAACCATTGTATTACCACTTGCTATGTGAGACTTTTCCTGATCCCTCTCAGAGGCTCTCTCTCAAAATGATGCTGTACTGATTTTGTGTATTTGGTACCCACATTTATGAGTACATGCTATCTCCTCTAATGTAATATAAACTTCTTGAGAGCAAGGCCTGTTTCATTTTAGCTCAGTATTTAACACCTTCAATAAGTGCTTAATAAATTTTTGTTGATTAACAGAAATTTGGGATTGTTCTAAGTCCTTAAGGATGATAGGCAGAAATTGCCTGGCATCAAGGCAAATATTTAGAAATGCAAGATTAAGTAAAACCTCATTAATTAATTAGATTTCATTAACTAAAAATTTGGAGACTGAATGACATTAAGGTTACCTCTGCATTATCTAAAAAGAAAGAGTTTCCTAAGGAAATTGAAATGCTTAATAGTACTTCACCATAGAGTTAAATCTGCTATCAGCTTTGGATATCATCCAAAGCATTTTATGCTGATGATTCAATTGGAAGGTAGTTTCAACTAAAAGATGGTCCCACTACTAGAGGAAATATTTGATTTACTTAAGAGACTAGATTTCATGTAGCTTCAAAGACTTCAAAAGCACTTACTCAAATACAAATAATTCCCATACAATTACAAATTTGATATAGGGTTATGAGACAGAATTTAAAATGATCATGGACTATGAGAAAATAAAAAGGGCAGATAATATTAAAAAATAATGATGGGATATCTTATTATCCTTTACTCATGCTATCAGACCAACCTATGACTTTTCCTGTTTATGTCATTAAATTATGTTCACTAATATATTGTAGCTCAAAGATACCTATCATACCATTGCTCTTTGTTACTTGCAATTCTGATTGTTCTGAAGTCTTGAATATTACATAATTTCTAGATATTTCCCAACCATGCTACCGGAGCTCTAGCAAACCTCCACTTCCTTCCATTGGCCCTTGGATTCTGCCCTTGGACTCTGATGGGTGCATTTCCATCTGATCTTACCTGAAACCAGGACCAAACTACCTCTTCTTAGCAGTTTCCAAACCATACCAGCACACATCTGTTCATCCCACTTCCCTCCAACTTGGTTTTCCCTTTATGTATTGTGTATTTATGTATTATTAGAAAGTAAACTTCCTAAAAGCAGGAACTGTTTTGTGCTTATTTTCACATTCATGGCACTTGACATGTAGTAAATCATTAATGAATATATGTATTGGTTCGTGACTGACATATATCATACGTGTATCACTGTTAAAAAAAGGAAGACTTTTGCAGCAATAGTCATCCTAATATCAGTGAAGGGGATGCATAATATTATATGAAACTGAAAAGCTTTTGTAGGAAAAAAATTAATCCAACTAGTATAAGAAGCAAAATGCTCAACTAAGAAAAAAGTCTATGTAACAATCTCCAGGAATGGTCAGATAAATCAAGACAGAAGCAAACAGGAGATATGTGTAAGACATAGATCATCTCCTCAATAGAAAAATAAGTCAAACAATCAAAAGAAGAATTGCAAACTATTAACAACTATATTAAAAAATCCAAATCACTAATAAGAAAAATATAAATCAAAAATCTGAAGTTTTAACTTACAACCAAAATTCAACAAAGAAAATAAAAGATGGAAATAATCAAAATCTTGAAAGATTTGTGAAAAGGAAGTATGCTAATAATTATTAGTAGAACTATGAATTAATCTAACCATTTTGGAAAGCAATTTGGAATTAGGCTAAGGAAGTAACTAAAATGTCTGCATTCTTTGATCTAGAACTTTAGCCAAATGGAATCTGGCCTCAGACACTTGCTACCTATGTGAATGACTCTGAGCAAGTCATTTAACCCCATTTGTCTTGTTTTCTCAACTGTCAAATAATCTGGGGGAAGAAATGGCAAAGCACTCCACTATCTTTGCTAAGAAAACTCCAAATGAGGTCACAAACAGTCAAAAATGACTAAATTACTATTACTAGCCACATATTTCTACTTTCTCATTATTTAACGAAAACGAGAACAGAATTTTGTGATATTACACTATCAAATGAACAAAAGAGAAAATAAAAAAATTTATGTGCTTAGTGTTATCAAAAAATGTATTTGATTTGGTATGACAACATGATGAATTAAAGGTTATTTAACAACATGCATAAATAACAGAGATCATGTGGACAACAGTCCAGCAAAACCAACACATTGGGGGGAAAAAATCAACATTCCACACTCATAGTCCTCTATCCATAAAGAAGTATGGTTACATGAATATATTGTTAGTGGATCTGTGAAACAGTAAAACATTTTAGAAAGCAGTTTGGAATTATGCAAATAAAGTGATTAAAAAGTTCATACACTTTGAAACTCTGTTACTCAGTTTATATCCCAAGGAACTCATTGCTAAGAAAATCTCCATATATTCTAAAATATTTATATCATTTCTTTTTGTAACAACTAAGAATCGTAAACAAAGGGGACGTTTATCAACTGGGGAATGGTTAAACAAACTGTGGTACATAAATGTCATGTAATATTATTATAACATAAGAAATAATGGCTGTGATGGATACATATATGGAAAGATCTATATGATCTGATGCAAAGTAAAATGAACAGAGCCAAGAAAACAAAACACACAGTAACAATAGCATAACCCCCCCCCCCCCCCCCAACGCCACCACCCCCATAAGGTAAATAACAAAAGTAGACCGGGGCATTCCTGAGAAATTTTATGCAGGTAAAAGCTATAAATCTGGATATATGTGTGTTTGTGTGAGGATGGGGATAGTGAGCTGGAATAAGTAATGAAGAATGGCACTTGAGTTGTCAGTCTAGGTGACTAGGAAAGTGGTGACATTTTCAACAAGAAAGGGGACAGTAAAGTAGGAAAAGGGTAGGGTTTAGGAGGAAAGCTAATAAGTTCAGTTTTTGATATGAGTTTAAGATGTTTACAGATTACCCAATTAGAAATATCCAATAGGCAGCTGGAAATCTGTGATGGAAGTTAGGAGAGAAGTTAGGTCTGGACAAGGAGATTTAAGAATCATTAGAATAAAGATTAAATGAATGTATGAGAGCTGATGAGAATACTATACTAGTGTCTCTCACTATACTGATGAGAAATACTATAGAGGAAGAAGAGAAGAGGGCTCAGGAAAGAGTCCTTTGAGACATTCACAATGAGATCAAGAAAATGAGACTGAGTGGCAATGCTCAGACAGGGGGTTAGAATAGAGTCAAACATGTCAAAGAAGCAAAAGGACACCAAAAAGAATGATGAACAGTGGGAAAGGTGAAAGAAAACTTAAGAAAGAGGAAAGCAGAGAGAAACTGATTAAGAGCTCACTGGCAACTCTGGTAATAACAAGTACAGAACCAAGATGAGACGAAAAGCCAGGAATCCGCTCTTGTTGCTGTTTGGTCTTTGTTCTCGCAGAGACCCATGGTACTAGGGACTGAACTGAGGAGAGGCAGGGCTGGGCCAGGCTACCTGCCTCACTTTCCCCTCCAGAGCCATCTGTAGGTCAGGATGACTGGAGATGGGGATCCTCAAAACAGCCTCTCCTTTTAAGCCATGAAAGGGAGGAGAGATATGGGATGAGAGGCAGTAGGGATAGATTGATCAAGTGAGGGTTTTTTGATGATGGAAAAGACATGGGTATATTTATAGGCAATGGAAGTAGCCAGCACACAAGTATCTCACCTGAATATAAGTGAGAATGGAGATGGATAAGCACACTTAGGCTAAGTCTCTCTCCTAGGGTCACAAAGCTAACAAGCAGCTGAGGTAGCATTTGAATTCAGGTCTGTCACATTCCAGGTCCAGTACAATAGTCACTGTGCCTAGCCTATACTTGCTGAAGGCTAAAGATCATTTTGTATTTTATCTGTCTTACAAGTCACTAGGGCCAACAAAATTATCATCTACTGGCCAACATCATATTTCACTGGGCTGACTCTCCTACAAACAACTATTGAATGGTGTTGGTCCAGTCTGGTACTTGAAGCCTTTCTAGCCTGATCGAATCTGCCAGAACATAACTCTGCTGACATGCCCTCTTAGAATTCAGTGAACTTGACTTGAATGAAATATTGGAATAAGATTTTTGTTCAGATGTGGCCTTGACGTGAATTTCTTTAGTGTTTGTTTTTAAAATGTACCTATTGTCCGTCTAAAACCAACAACCCAAGTGAATTCAAATAAAGTTCAACTCCTTTTAGTCCTTCCTTCAATCTTTAATCTCCTTTCCCTTAACTCCAAGATCTTCTAGTTCATACAAATGAAATACATTTGTCTGTGTCCTACAAAAATATTCACGTCAGAATTTGTTTAAATCCTAGGTTTAAAGGATTCTCCAATGAATTTAATATTATGAGTTAAAATTTTCCTGGAGAACAGAAAATATCCTAAACATCTAATATTAATAGTAGTAAGTAACCACAAAATAAATGGCATGATCAAGTTTCTAGAGGGATTGTTCTAGAAACAGGAATCTTAACATATATATATATGAGAGGAAATAAAGAAGGCTGAAGAGAATCTGATTAAGGCCAAGTCAAATAGGAAAGAGAAGGTTGCAAAGTACTATGTTTCCCATATGAGGTAATGTACTGGACACCAACTAACATTACTAATGTTAGAACAGGGTTTTTCCCTGAAAGAGTCATAATTCCTCTCTCCGGCAAAACAGGAACTGATCATAACAGGAATATTATGTAATTGTAGGGAACAGAGAAGACTGGGGAAATTAAGATAGGGTAAATAAGAGTGACAGACTAAAGGTGGAGGCAGGGAATGAAAAAGCAGAAAGGGACCATTAAGGAAAGAGTCAAAAAAATGACAAATTCCATCTTGTTTCACTCTCTCCATAACCCAATCTTTCTTTATCCCCCCCTTGTATCCACCTTTTTGTAGTCTTGAGGGATGGATTTGGAGCACTGAATCTAAACTTTAGTGACATAAGATTTCTGAAAAGTAAAAGAATTGCTCTATCCCAGATAAGATATAAGGAAGAAAAACTTGATTGACATAAATAAGAGGAAAGAATACTATTTTTTAATAATAAGAGGGTCAAAAATAGACTAGGGGGTAATTCATTATATGCAGATTTTATTAAGCAAAGGTTTGTTGGAGATAGGATAAGTAAATTGAGTGTTATGGGCCTACACACAGACTTGAGAGTGTTAAGCTAAGGGACTAGGCTGTTTTCTACATGTGGACATTTGATTTTGAATTCAATTAAATGCTGCCTATTCTTTTAAGTTAATTCTACACTCTAGGTGCCTAAATCATATTTACGTCTTTTCTTCCCCTTAAACTGTCAACTCCTTGAATATAGGAACTGTTTTTTGCCTTTTTTGTTTTTGTATCTTCAGCACTTAACACAGTACCTGGCACATAGCAGGCCCTTAAAGAATACTTACTGACTACCTTTGTTTAACTGCACATACTATGTCCCTGTCTATGATTCTTTTTAGTTCCATTCATTTTTTCCAGATCTCTCTTAATTAATTTTACCTTATATGGATTGCCCATTATCAGTAATAACCAGGTATGCCTTCAATGCCTCTAGAATGTGGCACAAGGTAGAAATACAATAAATGTTGGATGATTTATTAAAAACTTGTCTTGATTTTTAATTATAAGTGAAACTAGTCAGGAAAACTCGCTCTGTTTTTAATTGACAAATTTTGTTTCCACACAGCATATCCACCCCCCCAAAAAAAACCATAATTAAATCTCCTCAAAAGTATAGTCCCTGAAAATAGCAAACTAAATTAACAATGATTTCTTCTTTTTATCTTGAGAGCCTCCAAGAACTGCTAACTAAAACATTAGCTCCTCCATTTCTGGAATGCTCTCCTTCCTTACTTCAGACTCAGAATGTCTGGCTTCCTTTAAGATTCAGTCAAGCACTATCTTCTATATCCCCCATGCTTAGCACAAAGCCTAGCATAGAATAATCTCTAGAAATAAATAAATAAAGCCGATGACTTATATTAGTAAATTCAATTTTCCTGCAGATGACTTACACTGGTAAAGGAGCTAGGAGAAGTTCTAAATGTGTAGCATGTTACAGTTTTCTAAATACGTCACCAGAGTGAATAATATGTTACTCCAAAAGGTTAAGGACTATGAAGAGGTTCAAGATACAGATTATCTCCTCCATGAAGCCTTCAGTCAGCCACTTAATTAAACATCATTTTTTGTAAACCAGGTCAGATTTCCCACAGAAAAGCAGCAATGTAATAGAGGATAGATAGTTGTCCTTGAAATCAGGATTCTGGGACACCGGGCATGTTACAGAGCTCTCTGGGCTCTGGGCAACTCTCTAAGACTCCAAGTTGCAGAACAGTGCCAAACTGCATTGATAGAAGGTGTCTCTTCATTGAAGAGTTCTTTGTATCAATGAAATCATAGGTCTTTATTCTTATCCCAGATTTCTCAAAGTACCTTGTCTATGCTTCTTTTCATTTACCTTATTTTCCTTTATTCAGCTTAGCTATTAAGTTACAACAGTGTTCTCCAATACTCTTTCCCCCCCCTCAAAAAAGCGATTTCCCCCCCCTTCCTAGAATTCCTTATCTTTGAAAGTTTCCTATGCATTTCATAGAACCACATATATCAGATGTCATTTATCATCTTTTACATTTTGTTAGTTATCTGGTATTTATTTAATCCTTATGGTTAATATATGCCTTTTAAGAATAAGGATTTTTACTGCCTTATTTTTGTATTACTAATACTTAGCCAATGAACCACATACAGAAACTTTAAACAAATATTTGTTGAATTAAATGTAACTCATCAGAACTCAAATTACCTCTCTAAGAAGTAAAAATACATTGCATAGTAGAAGTATACCAAGGAGTAGTTTGCCAGGTGCTTAAAGGAACAATATTCTAAGTGTGGTTCTATTACTAATTAAAGCAATTTAGCACTTATTATATATGTTTATATTTATAAACATATGGAAGTAACAGTTCATATACTGTTATGTATATATATGGACATTTTTTCATTTTCTTTTTCAGTTAAAGTGATTTTAATTATAACTAAATTTTTATTGTCACATGAAATGATTACTCTTATGCCACATTTGTTTCACTGACTAAGATTACACAGATCTTTTAGGATCTATATTTATAAATCTATCTTTAGGAATAATGCTACAAAATAAAAACCTTCAAGTTTTGCCTATTATTACTCCCAGATAAACTATGACCCAGATACACTATAAACTAAAAATCTTGGGTTTAATTAAGTTTTTAAAAGTAATGGGCTATTGGTATGAAATTTAAGAACTGTCCCAAATTCTTTTCAGGAAGAGAAAGACCATTTATCTACTGTATTTATTCAGGGCAAACTTCCTTACTCATGTCAGACTGGTAAATTGAGTGCTACTGAAGATGACTGGCAGTGATAAAGGAGCTGGTAGAGGTTCTAAATGTGTAACATGTTAGATGTTTCCAAATATGTTGCCATAGAGAATAATATGTCTATCTAAAGAGTTAAATGGGTATTTAGACTAGTACCTTGGAAGGCAGAAGTCAAAACCAAAGTCATGAACTGAGATTGCTTAATACAAAAATATTTGAATAACAAAGAATGCTTCAATTGAAGGAACTTCCAAATTGAAGGAATTCCAAATTAAAGAAAATAATTAAATTTAGATGACTTAAGGGTTAACATGATCAGACAATAACTAAATGAAATAGTTTTACATATAGTTTTATACAAATTTCTGTGACTTGGCTTAAGAACTTGGCAACTTGGCTTATATCTGTGCAATTTTAGTCAGTGAAACAAATGTGGCATAAGAGTAATCATTTCATGTGCCAATAGAAAATTTAATAATAATTAAAATCACTTTAAATGAAAAAGAAAATGAAAAAATCCATGTAAATTCATGGATTGACCTCAATAAAACCACTGTTGCTTTACTTCAATTCATCCAAATATATGACTTTGAATTGAAAGCAATTTTACTTAGTGTTATTTATTTCCTACTTTTTATTTTCAATTTGATGAACATGAACATTTCTCTACATGAGAAACAGAAAAAGGCAATGGCAAATGAAGTACAACTCTAATATGCATAGCTTGTGTTCTTAAAAAGTATATTTCAAATTTAACATGCTGGCTCCTGCACTCTACCTACTTGTTTGTGTCCTCTTCTGAGCTTGTTTCTGTGCTCATCAATATCTTAATGATCTGTTAATGCTATATTTCTTTCTCTTCTTTATCTTTTTAGTATTACTCTTACTACCATCACCACTCCCCCTTGTAACAAGTCCCTTTCCTTGTAACAAATAAGTAAGCTCCACATATGAGTTGTCTGAAAATGTCTTATTTTTCACTTCTAGAACAACCCTTTTCTAGGAAACTGAGGGAAACATGATTCATCCACAGTCTTCTAGAATTGTGACTGGCCATTACACTGATCGTAGTTCTTAAGTTTTTCACAGTTGTTTTCCTTTATGATATTATAAATTGTTCTAGTGGTTTCACTTGCATTAGTTCATACAAGTCTTCCCAGGTTTTTCTAAATCTGCCCCCTTATTGTTTCTTATGATGCAATAATATTCCATTCATATATCTTAAATTTATTCAGTTATTTCCCCAATTGATGGGTCCCCATTTGATTTCCAATTCTTTGTTAGAACAAAAAATATTGTCATAAGTATCTTTATATATCAGGTTCTTTCCAACAATCTTACTTTTCCTCCCCCCCCACAACTCTACCAACAGTTTATTGGTGTATGCACCTATTTTCCCACATCCTTCCAGCATGTCATATCTTTTTTTCCATTTTAAAAATAATAGCTTATTTTCCCAAATATATGCAAAGATAAATTCTCAACATTCACCTTTGCAAGATCTTACGTTCCAAATTTTTCTCCCTCCCTCTCCCTCCTCTAGACATCAAGCAATCCAATACAGGTTAAACAATTGCAAATCTTCTAAACATATTTCCATATTCGTCATGCTGTGCCAGAAAAATCAGATCAAAGGGGGGAAAACATGAGAACAATCTTATTTTTCAGAAGAAAAAATTTCTATCATTAAAACATATTCTAACTCAAGACAAAAATTACTGATGAGCACTATTACATGTTAATAGAAAACTTATTTATAAATGTAGTTTTCTTTTTATTTTCCTTTTTGATAGCACCTAAGTATATCTCACTTGTCCCCTTTTCTCTCTCTCTCACACACACACACACACACACACACCATGTAATATTTTAAATATTGTAATGGGACAAACAAGGAAGCTGTATAATGATGTCTCACAACATGAAGGGGACTGGGCTCTTGGAAAGGTGCTAGAAAGCACAAATTGATGATAAAAGGCACAAATCTGGAAGAGAATAGATACAGTGCCAGACTGCATATTTATGGGATTAGGACTAGGCCAGCTAAATTCAGATGGTCAGCTATAAACTGATGAAATTTCTTGGCTATGACAACTCAGGAAGAAGCCTCCACTCCAAAGTATCCATACAACTGATAGACTGGGTCTCTTAAGTACTCAAGGAAGGAACATATGGTGCAAGGATGTCAGGGCAGATTATATAAATAGTAGAGGTATTTCCACAAAGATCTATTCCACTTATTCCTCTCCACATGTAAAATGAACAATCATAATGACCACAGAGGAGAAGACTGTCAAAAAGGGGGAGGTTACGGAGTGCCTCTAGGACAGGAAGCTAACTAGTGACAGTATAGAGAAAATTTGTAAAAGATCTTGGTGTCATACTGATTGACCAAAGAGGAATGACATCCAAGATAATATGAAAACAAGTTTGGCAAGAATATATGATTAGAGGGAAACACCAGTAACCACTGTAGGGCTAGAAGTAGACTATGAGCTCAGCTATAAGTATAAGTCTATTTATGATGTTTCTGTGTATAAAAGCCAAATGTGGAGGCTAATCTGATTCTGCGGTTTCAAGGGATAGTAATATAGATACAACTTAGATTAATGCTTTAACCCTCTGGCCCACTGAGTATTATGAAACCATATCTGTAAAATGACTAAATACCATTTATATCAAGATATATTTTTTTCTTTGCCCTCTAAATTGGCTGGCTGTATGAGCAATACTATAAGGAACAACGTCAGGTAGTAGAGAAGCAAAAGGAACTAGGCTAACACTTCAAGGTCAATGGAAATTTGTTTTTATTGCAGAAGGGAAAACTGCATAGGCTAAAAGGTTTTTTCTTTGAAAAAAAGTCATATTCAAGTCAATATCATTTTGTAATTAATAGGCTATTGATTCAACCTAAAAACAAGTAATAAGGAATAGTTTCAGTATCCTGATGCATTCAGCCAGCCTGTGAGTTGTCCATCTCTCATCTATTAAACTACTTTATAGAACAACAATATTTAGTTACTTTATTAATATGCACACCTTAGGCTGATAAGAAATTTTTGATTGCAAGCAAAGCCCAGCAATTCATTTACTTGCCTACATTTTTGTTAGATCTTTCCTTATGAATCAATGCCATAGAAATGATGCAAAAGATGATAGAAAATACAAATAGCCCAAAAAAGAATCAAGAAGACAGGGTACCAAAGCTATTTTTGCCTGAGGACTGTCCCAATTTTCTTTCCTGGTTTCCAACTCCAAGTCCATGTCAGGATATGTGGTTGAATCATAGATTAAAAGTATAGTCTAAAATTATCAACCTGATTTTTGATAGTTGAAGGAAAGAAAGACTTCAAAAATATGGGATCTCCAGAAAAATACTCTGCCTGAAGTCCAAATCTGCTGTTCCAAACAGTAGCCTATAAGCAAGAGGGCCCTCGTAAATTTCAACTGAAATGAAGAACATATACGTATATGGAACATAAGTCAGGCTGTATTAACAATTTACATCACTTAAATTTGTTTTTTCAAAAAATCAAAGACTTTTAAGAGATGGTAGGAACATTAAAAGATCTTCCTAAATAGGAGAGAAAAGACCATTATTAAGTATTAGAAATTCTGATGATGTGGATTCTAGGATTTTGTTGTACTGCTCAAAAGACTTTAAAAAACCTACTTTTTTTTTGGGGGGGGGGGTAGTGCCCAAATAAAAGGCAAAAAAAAAAAAAAAAAAAAAAAGAAATTATAGCATACTCTGAATTGTTAGGAGAAATCTATAATCATCTCCTAAGACTAAAGTAATAGGGACATCCCACTCTTTGGGATGAGCTTATGACAGTGGGTCAGAAGACACCTGAATTAACAAATCAATGTAAGAAAAACTCAGCAAGACTAATCATAACCCTAACATTCTAAATGAATACTACTGACCAATAAGCAACAAAAAATATTCATAATTTAACATCAGTGAATAGAAGCTTTTGAGTTGCATGATTCAAGTTGAGAAAGGTCAACTCAATACCCCACAGAATAACTTTCATACATACAAGTTGCTTTGAGCCTATACATACATTTATGCTAACAAGCTAAAAACAAATAATCCCCAATAAGAGCACACAAAAGTCACACACACACACCCACACACCCACACACACCTCTTCCTAAAATTCAAAGGGAAATGAATTATACCAGGCTACTGAAGCTGTAGTGTCACCAGTTTGGGGTCTTTGTTACCTTCTGATAGACATCCTGAAGATTTTTTTTGGCTTGATTTACAGTAGATCTAAACATAAAGCTAGAAATTGGTAATCATAAATAAAATACTTGATGAGGAATCAGTTAAACATTGATGTTCTCAGATAATGAATGACTTATAAAGAGAAAATGGGTAAAATCTGGCAAATGACTAAATGTGCGGAAGGGGAGAAAGGATATGGAAGAGCCAAAGCTAACTCAAGTTTTGAGTCTAGATTGACTGGACAAATGATGGTACCATCTACAACCTTTGGGTGGAAAAGAGACGCAGTCATTGAGAATAGAGGAAAGCTGCAACATGAATCTTAAGTAAGAGGTATGATGTGTGAGGCCACACATGCCCATTACATGGGTTCAGCTCATCAAGCAGGGATCCATACTGGATGATCTCATGTTGTCTCCTTAAGAATATGGACTATCTTTTATTTTTCTTTCTGTCCTCAGTACTTAGCATAGAGCTTGGCAGAGAGTAATTGCTTAATAAAGTTAAGACTTGGGTCCTATCCAGAAAAAAAAAAAAATACTTCTTGCTATTTTTATTTAACATTTATATAGCTCTTTAAGATTTATTTGAAAAGTATTTTACATACATCACTTCATTTGATCCCTGTAACAATACTGTGTTATAGGAATTTTTTTTTAATTTCTATTTTACAGGTGGCAAAAGGTAAAAAGGGCAAAAGAGATGATTTGCTCTGGATCACACAACTACAATCTGATTATGTGAGGCAGGATTTCAACCCAAGTCTTCCCAACTCCAAGTAAAGCACTCTACCTACTATATCTCTTTGTTGACTAAATATTGGGAAATTGAATTCTAGATTCTGGATTAGAAGCTCTAGAATATAAAGTGGATTTTTTGTCAAGATAAAAAGCCTCAGAGATTTCCATTTGCCTAATAGAGTTCAAATTATAGCAGTTTTTAGGTTCTTGTTATATTATTCTGTATCACTAGTTAGCTTTCATAAGTGCATGTCTTAATTCTAGAATTACTTACTTCACTCTCTATCAGTCTGTACAAGATTTCCCATGTTTCTCTTAATTCTTAAAATTCATGTATTCCATTCCATGAAACTTGCTAAAGTTGTAAACTGTTTCTAGTAGTTTTTTAGTTGATTCTTCAGGATTTAGCCTCAGGTTCTTATTAACTGTGTGATCCTGAGCAAGCCACCTAACCTTTTTGTCTCCGTCTTTTCATCTGTAACATGAGTATCATATATCAGGATAAAATGTAAAGCACTTTGTAAACTTTCAAGTGCTATATAAATGCTATCTTTAAGCATTGTACTGCTTGCCTAAGGTACTTGTTCTGACTCCTTGTATGAATTATAATGTGATTTTGAGCAACTTATGTAAACTCAACACCTTATACCAAGATAAGGTTAAAATGGGTTCATGATTTAGATATAAAGAGTGATACTATAAGCAAATTAGAAGAACAAAAGATAGCCTACCTCTTAGATGTGTGGAGAAAGAAGGCATTTGTGGCCAAAGAAGAATTAGAGTACATTTTGGAATGCAAAAAGGATTATTTTGATTATATTAAGTTAAAAAGCTTTTGTACAAACAAAACTAATGTAGACAAGATTAAAAGGGAAGCTGTAAAGTGGGGGAAAATATTTACATCCAAGGGTTGATTTCTAAAATATGTAGAGAATTTACTCATTTATATTACAAGGCATTCCCCAACTGATAAATGGCCAAAAGATATGAATAGACAATTTTCAGATCCAGAAATTAAAGCCATTTCTAGTCATATGAAAAAATGGCCTAAATCACAGACAGTTCTTAAGTACTATTACACATCTCTCAGATTGGCTAAGATGACAGGAAAAGACAATGATGACTGTTGAAGGGGATGTGAGAAAACTGGGACACCGATACATTGTTGGTGGAATTATGAACTGAGCCAACCATTATAGAGAGCAATATGGAACTATTCCCAAAGGGCTATCAAACTGTGGATACAATTTGATCTAGCAGTGTCTCTACTTGGCCTGTATCCTAAAGAAATCATAAAAGGAAAAGGATCCACATGTGCAAAACTGTTTGTGGCAGTCCTTTTTGTAGTGGCAAGAAACTGGAAACTGAGTAGATGCTCATCAGTTGGAGAATGGATGTTTTGTATATGAATGTTATGGAATATTATTGTTCTATAAGAAACAACCAGCAGGATGATTTCAGAGAGGCCTGGAGAGACTTACATGAACTGATGCTAAGTGAAATGAGAAGAACCAGGAGATCATTGTACATGGCAACAACAAGATTATACAATGATCAATTCTGATGGGCACAGGTTTCTTCAACAGAGATGTGATTCAGGACAGTTCCAATGGTCTTGTGATAGAGAAAGTCATCTGCACCCAGAGAGAGGACTGCAGGGACTAAATATAGATTACAACATAAAATTTTCATTCTTGTTTGCTTGCATTTTGTTTTCTTTCTCATTTTTTTTCCTTGTGCAGCATGATAATTGTGTAAATATGTATAGAACAATTTTACATGTTTAACACATATTGGATTACTTGCTGTCTAGGGAAGGGGTTGGGGGAAGGAAGGGAGAAAAATATTTGGAACACAAGGTTTTGCAAGGGTAAATGTTGAAAACTATTTATGCATTTTTTTTTTTTAATTTAATAGCCTTTTATTTGCAGGTTATATGCATGGGTAACTTTACAGCATTAACAATTGCCAAACCTCTTGTTCCAATTTTTCACCTCTTACCCCCCACCCCCTCCCCCAGATGGCAGGATGACCAGTAGATGTTAAATATATTAAAATATAAATTAGATATACAATAAGTATATACGAACAAACCGTTATTTTGCTGTACAAAAAGAATCAGACTCTGAAATATTGTACAATTAGCTTGTGAAGGAAATAAAAAATGCAGGTGGGCATAAATATAGGGATTGGGAGTTCAATGTAATGGTTTTTAGTCATCACCCAGAGTTCTTTCTCTAGGCGTAGCTGGTTCAGTTCATTACTGCTCCATTGGAAATGATTTGGTTGATCTCGTTTATGCATGTGTTTTGAAAGAAAAAAAGCTTTATATTTAAAAAAAAAAAAAAAAAAAAGAAGAACCTGAGGCTGAATTGGAATTCAGGATTTTCTGACTCTACATCCAGTGCTCTATCAACCTTCTGTCTGTCTCAGTATTGTTAAAACTCCTGAAACAGCTATCAGTAGAGAAATGATCTCAATGAAATTATTTCACATCTCTGTGGTTGTACTTTTCTTTAAGATCCCTTTCACCTCTAATTCTGATTCCAAGTTTATATTTCTGTACCTTAATAATTCACTCAATTCATCCAGGGATCAGGATATACAGCTGCTTCCAGCTTAGATTTCATATGTGTTCTCTCTTCCCACTCCTCCCTCTCACAATAAGATGAACAGAAGCTTTCAGAGCATGTAGAACTGTGAAAAACTATTGTATTAAGAACATTATCTTTAGTTTCTTAAAGACAGTTATTCTTGGGTCTCTTCAAATCTAGCAAGTAGAAGTAAAGTCATTCACATGAAGAAACATTGCAGAGAGAGATTTTCTATTGAGCAGAGCTTTGAATAAAAGAAAGAAGAGCTAGATATTGACTTTTTATTGCCTATTCTATCAATGGTCTGTGTTAATCAACTGAGGATAAATTACTGCTATTCAAAAACAGAGAATAAGACACCCCTTACCTTGAAAGTATTTGTAGCTTTCTTTTATTTATTTTTCCCCTTCATTGGTGGAGAATCTTTACTCTAGCCATTTGCTCCTTAGGGGTTTTGTTAGGGACTGAAGGGAAACTGAAGGGAGCTCTTTTGATTTATCTTCTCTCCTTTCCTTTTGGTCACTCCGCTGGGCTAAAAGAGCCGAGTTGGCTTTAATGTGTCGCCATTAGAGACCAAACATTAGCTGAAATAAACCATCATGCCTCACGATGAAAAATGTCCCCTGATTGGCTAATTAATCAGTCAAAGGGGAATGACATGGCTCTCGGCTTGAGGGACTCTGCTAGAGAGAAACAGGCCGTTGATAAATGGTTTTCCAACAAATTCATATATCAAGTAAACTTAGTCATTTTTTAACTACAGTTTGTGTGACTATAGTTTTTTCAACTTTTTTTTCTGCTGCTCTTGCTTTTTAAACAGTTTCTTTAGTTGATAGAAAAGTATATTTAGGAGGGAATAGAAAATACATTCTACTTCTTGTCTGGTATATTGATTAGCTTTGATTCTATAAGTTATCAACAGAAGTAAGGAAGATTCCTTCTTTGGAGATTTTATATATATATATATATACATACATACATATAAATATGTAATATTTATAATTTTAACCTTTCCCTGGATTTCTGCATATGGGTGAATGACAGTGTCTTCAGAGACAGGAAAAAGTCAGCAAAATTCTAGCTTTTTAAAAAGGCTAATTAAACAAAATGTATGTATGTGTATTTTTATCATTTAAAACTGTTAAATGTTTCATAATAGTCTCCCTTAAGGATAAAAGACTGTTATTCCTTTTTCTTTCTCAAACTGTTTGATGCCTAGTCCAGTAGCAACATAAAGTACGTATAATATAAATATTTGATAAAGAATATGGTAGCATAAACAGTTTCAAGCTGTTTTAAACACTTCCCTCTCCCATTCCCCCATTATAATTTTGGTTTGGAATTTAGAAATGCAAATTCCTGCACTTAAATCCTGACATTTATATGCATTTCCATTGCTCACATTGTCAAGGCATTTTCTCTTTAGTCAGTCTAATTGAGGTACATGTAGAAAAGAATTTGCCATTGAATAAAAAAAATGATCCCAATAAAATGAAAATGATCCTTCTCAAGAGAGGTAAAAGGAAAAGAGCATTGCACAAAGAGATGGGGGCCTAGGTTTCAGTCCTGGATCTACCATTAATTTACTTTGATCCACCACATTCATGCTATTAATTCCATTCATAAACTTTTTTCCCCCCAGGTAATTGGATTCTAATCGCAACCCTATGACTTATTATTTGTGAAGCCTTGGGGAACTTCATTTAAGTTGTCTTGTCCTCAGGGTGTCCTCATATGTAAATGACTAGATTCTGAGGTCCTTTCTCCTCACTTTAAGATTATCTAAAAACTTGACCATAATACTTTCAGAATTGTTTTGCCTTAAAAATGGATTTCTTTTGTGTGTTCTTCACCTGGACCAGCTACTCTTTTTCTTCTTCATTGACATTTTTATTTTCAGATAATACCACAGCAGGACCTGAAGTGTTTAGGAGTACAAAAGGGATGATGCACCTGGGATTGGTGATGAGAAAAGTATAACAAAGATGCTGCTTATTCTGTCCCATCTTGGGCTGCCTATTGAGTTCCTTCCAGTTCATCCATCAGCATTCTTGCAATGGTCTTGCTCAGCTGATTCCTCACTAAGTTTTTGACAGATTCCTTTCCATCATGTTATTCTTATTGCTTTATGTGAAGATACTGCTCATCATCATCTACTAGCCTTCCTTTGTAGTGTTTTGAAACGAAGTTTATCTTTCAAATATGCCTTACCATTGACTCACTTGTTTTTCTGCCTGGCGAAGGAGAGCAAGTACTTTCTGACTGGAGCAGTTTGGGGTCTCTTCTGATCTCTTTGTCATGGTAACTATGTTTAATTGATAATGTATTTGTAGGAATGTCTTTTCATTTAACTTATTTCCCACCTCTCTTTGCCAATATCTTTTTGAATAGATCAGACTAAACTACATTAATCCCATACAGCAGCTTTTAATTTTTCTAATTCATTGATGATTTTGTTCTTTGTTCTAATAATTCAATGGCCAGGAGGCACATAAAAAATTAGTTCAATATAAGTTCAATTTCAGTAATGGGCGCTTCCTTCTAAAAAGTAGTCTAATTTAATTTTTTAAAAATTGTGGCTTGTAATTTACCATATCCTATGAGTTCTGATGCTTTTGGAAGAAATGATAACATGGTATTCAATCAGATAGCTCTGAATAGTATAAAAGCTCTGGGCATTTTTCATTTCTTAATAATAGTAACAATTTGACATTGATATAGCACTTAAAGGTTTCCAAACCACTATATGGGTATATGTTACCTTATTTGATCCTCAATACTATATTATTATGCTCACTTTATAATTAAGGAAACCGAATCTCAAAAGAAGTTAAAGAACTTGTCTACTACAGTTATGAATTCTGTCTTAGATACTTACTAATCATAAGACATGGTTTACCTTTTCTTAGCTTTAGTTTCTTCAAGAGACTATCTAATCCAACCCCTTTCTTTTATAAATTATAGACATATAGGTCCACAGAGGTGAATTGGTCACCCAGGACACTCGGGTAATAAGCACCTAAGATGCTACTGAAACAGACTGGTATTTCTCTTTTCATGGTACTCATAACACCAGCATACTTTAGGGAATCAGATGAGTTTGGAAAATGCTTTGCGAACCTGAGAATGCTATGTAAGGATGATGAGCTATTGTTATTATCACATGGTGAGACAAAGCTCAACTGCCTGCTGGCCTCCAAGTTCAATGTTCTTTCAACTATGATATGTGACTTTGATACTCTCTCTGGGCCACTTTTGCATTGAAGTCAGCTTACAAGTTCACTAAGCTTGGAAGGTTTTGTTGAATTCTTTACAGAATGTCTTCATTTTTTACAAAAGATACCGACATTGCTGCAAGGTGATATGGTCCACTATCTCATGAATGAATGCCCTTACTGGCACTGGGCACAAGATGAAATCAACTTCACCAATCCCTTTATGCTAAAGAGGTATCATGAAGTACCAGAAATCCTGGGTTCAAAACCCACTTCCAACATTAGCTTATTTAACTGTATTACAATAAACAACTTAATAAACACCTTGGAGTTTTAATTATCTCATTTCTAACAGGAATAATAATACCCATAATATCTTTTTCATAAATGTTGCTCTGAAGTGCAATAAAATAATATATATAAAGCATTCTGAGAATCTTTAAGTGCTATATAAATGTCAGCCATTAGGATTTTTATTATCATCATTTCTCTCCAAAGAGAGTCTATGGATCATCCTTCCTTTAGCTAATTTTCTGGTTTCACTAATAACAAAAATGTCAATATTTATATGATTCTGTTTTTCTCTAAGTATATCAACTCTGTCCTTAGATAAGGCTGTTACCTTGAGTAGCCAAGAGTTAAATGAAAGACAGTCAGTTAACAAACATTTATTAAGTACTTTTTATACACTAAGCACTAGACAGGGGTCCTCAAATTATGGCCCACGGGCCAGATGTGACAGCTGAGGACGACTATCCCCCTCACCCAGGGCTATGAAGTTTCTTTATTTAAAGGCCCACAAAACAAAGTTTTTGTTTTTACTATAGTCCGGCCGTCCAACAGTCTGAGGGACAGTGAACTGGCCCCCTATTTAAAAAGTTTGAGGACTCCTGCACTAGAGATACAAAGAAAAGCAAAAGATAGCTCACAGTCTAATGAGAGAGACAATATGCAAACAACTGCATACAAAACAAAACACTATATATAGGATAAATAGGAAATAATAAAGAGACCAGGCACCAGAAGTTAAAGAGGTTGGGAAGGACTCATTGTAGAAGGTAGGATTTGGAAGAAACATCAGGAGGCAGAGATAAGAAGGGAGAGCATTCTAGGCATGGGGCACAGCCAGTGGAAACACCCAGAGTCAGGAGATGGAGTATCTTGTGCAAAGAACAGCAAGGAGGCCAGTATCACTGGACTGAAGAGTACATGGTGGAGCTGGGAAATGTGTCAAGAAGATCACAAAGAAAGGGGAAAAGGTGTCAGGTGATGAAGGACTTCCAACGGCAAACAAAGATTTTGTATTTAACATCAAGATGATAGAGCCACTGGAGTTGGTTGATTAGAGGAGGTTAATATACCTAGACATATCTAGATGGCAATTAAACTATGATTTTTAGCATCTTCTGCTTTTATCACTGGAGAAATAAAAGGGGGCTGCCAAGGGCCGAGGTCATTTAAATATTTTCCTTTGTTTGGCTATTCATAAAGAATGTATCACTTGGGGCAGGTAGATGGTTCAGTGGATGGCGTACTGGCCCAAAGTCAGAAGGACCTGAGTTCAAATCTGGTCTCAAACACTTTATACTTGTTGCGTGACCCTGGGCAAGTAAATTAACCCTAATCACCTTGCCACTAAATAAATAATTTTTAAAAGGAAGATTTCATCACTTAACCCACTGTTGGAAATGAGCCTTTCCATATTTTATGAGCTGCTAAGCAGATACAACTTCAAGAATTAAATGTGAAGCCTTTGTAATTTGGTGAAGTCTGAGATGGAATTTTGCTATAAGATGCTCCACAGATAACATCTACAACACTCTCAGAAAGGAGCATGAATTGGGTGGAGATTATATTTTATAAGCCTTAAACACACATACATACACATATACACACATACATATACACACTAAAAATTCAGATGAAAAAATTAGTAATCTTTGATTTGGACCTTGGTAGTCAAGTGAAAAAAAATTTTTTTCCCAGCATGGAACTCAAAATTCACTGGCATAGCTCCTTTTGTATTGGTCATGGAAAATAACTTATTCTAACAAAATATCCCAGGAAAAGTCAACTAACAAAAGGAAAGAGGGGAAATTTTCCTTCAAGACAGTGTTCTAATTTGACAGTCTAAAATGAGAAAAGAATTAAGAGTAACTGATGAATTACCACATACTTCAAAGTAATTTATAACTATAGAATTCGAAGTTTGGGGGGAAAAAAAAGACATATTCATAAGGATCATTCCCAGAATTTAAGGAAAGGGATTTTTAATCTTTATCCTAGAAGATGGCAAAAAAATACTAGCAGGGTTCATATTTTAAACACTGCAGAAAAAAATGTCTTTTCTAGATCAGGAACTGGTACAAGAAGCATGTTGTTTAGTAAGAGACTGTTGGTAACTCATTTGCAAACTTGGTCTAGTTTAGGAATATTTTCTCCAGTGATAAGACTGAATCAGGAAACACAGCTGGATAGAGGAAGGAAATTGGGGGGGGTGGGGGGGGAGGGAAGAAGGGGGAAGGAGGAGGAGGAGGAAAGAGAGAGAGAGAGAGAGAGAGAGAGAGAGAGAGAGAGAGAGAACGAACCCAGTGAGGTTTTCAGGAAGTTCAACCAGATAGAACTTAGGAACTAATGGAATTTGTTTTTCAGTCCCTTCGCTTCCAAGTTACAAACCAAGTGAGAAAAGATAGATACACAGAAAAATGAAACACCCTCCTGGCAGCCAAAGGACAGTTCAGAGACCAGATGTAGGTCTCGGGAGACTCCAGTAATTTCAATTCAATATTTTCGATCATTTCTTTGTCTTTCTGAGAAAGTGCAAACATTTCCAATTCAGGTTAGTTGGCTTCTACCCTAAAGTCATTGTTTTCCAATTAACATCAAGCAAAGAAGAGGGTAAGAAAAGGAAGAAATGAGGGAGCTAAAAATGGATATCATCAGTACTTGAATGAAAGATTTTTAATGTATGTAAATATTAACTTTCCAACAAGTAACTGTCAGCAACTAAATGAAATTAGGGTCAAATACATCCATCACTGGTCTTTATCAATAAGGTTTTGAGGAAATTTTGAAAGGATATATGATAAAAGAAAGTACAACTATATGTAAAGGAGTTCATTGTGCTCTAACTTAGCACAGCAGTGAATAAAGTCCAAATTGAAGACTACTTTGGAATGAAATGCCACTCATATTTCTGAAAAAAATGTATCATAAATCAGGTGGATTTAAAATACCTAATAGCTAAAATTTAAAATACCATACACAAACTCAATAAGAGTAGGAAACAGCGCCAGGAAAAAAAAGTGTTAGGTTATAAAAGACAAGGCTAAAGGCACAGAACAGTATACTTTCCACAAAATCAGCAACAATTTTAAAGGAAAACTGCCCGTTTAAATTTCCTTAACAATGATTTATCAAGTCCTATTGCTTATGTCTCTCTTTCCCCAACATATTTTATGCTCTAGACAAATGGAACTACTTATCATCCCCAGTACAGACACTCTTCTTTATGTGACTCTGGGCAAGACGTTACCTATGTCTGAAAATCTCCAATGTCTTCTGCCTACTGAAGTCATATATTCTTCAAGATTTCAACTCAAACGCTATTGCCTTTCCTGATCCATTTTGTCAGAAATGATTTTCCTTTCTAAGATCTTGAGTAGTACTTTAGTTACACTCATCTATGAAGTTATGCTTTATTTGTATTAGTTATTTGTGTATATGTCACATTTTCCCCACTAGAATGTAAACTTCACAAGGACAGAAAAGCATTTCTTTTTTCTTCAGCATCTAACATACTAATATGCATGCACAAATTCCTAAAAATGAGCAAATTAATTATTCATTTCAGTTGAGAGGACAAGACTCTATAGATAGCCAGTGACTGAGTTTTCATATTAATCATTTATTTCTCATGAAACAGGAGAGCTACTAATGTCCTACTCAATTATTTGCACAGGTCTATAAAGATACATACATAGGTACACACACACACACACACATATATATATATATGCATACACACATACATATATCTATTGTGACTGTAAACTCTATTAAATATGTGTTTCTTTTAGATTCTCACAAGGTGTGGATAAAAGGGGGAACACATACAAATGAATGAAAAAAGGAAGTAGTTCACAGAGCATTGGCCTCTACTGGTTTAAGAAAAATTGGAATTTCATTTTAAAAAAAATCAAATGTCTCTTCAAATCTGAGAAATTCCTTAGCAGCAATGAATGAATATGTCTGATAACCATAGTAAATTTGGCCTAGAAACTTCCACATGGCATCTCCAAAAGTTTTATTATTATAGATTATTAATGAAGTCTCATTAAAAAATTCATTTTTATATTCTCCCCTAACCTTTACTAGAATTGCTACCAAAAAATTAAACTGACGTTTATCTTTTCTCCTAACCATTGCACACCCTCTGGTGGAGATAACAGGAAATTATATGATCAAGGCAAAAATAAGGAAGAAAAAAGAAAAGAATCAGTATTTCTCAGAAACCTGATAATCAGTAAATAGTAGCTGAATGGAATTCAAAGAATGCCAGCATGAAGTCAAAACTTGACAGCAAAACCAAACAAAAACCTAATATAAATTGGAAAGGAAACAAATAAATGAGAGTGACTTGTCCAAGATCAAAATTTTGTTATAAAGCTGGGAGGAGAATCTTCTATTTACACCTAATTCTCATGTTTTCTGGATCTACAACGATACTGTCCTTGCATACTGGAGAACAATTACACCCAGTACAAATGTTAATTTTATATCTTTAATTTCCAAGTTCACAGAGAAGCAGAAAATAATCTTTTCATCCTGGCATAACTGCTCTAGTACCCTAGCTTTTGAGTACGATCTTGTAGTTTTTAAGTTTAGGGCCTAAAATCAATTTGATAATCAGGAGATATTTCCAGGTTCAACATAGTTTACTTTTAGGACACAATTTAAGAAAAGTAGTTACTGTATTGAGGCACAAGTACTTATCAGCAAAGAGCTACACATTTCACAAGGATATGGAGAGGCATAATTTGATGATTTATGTGAAAACTGCTCCAGACTAATGACATATAGAATATTTATAGCATCTCAAGACTTGGAAAAGTTTATCCAATCTGTACTTAAATACCTGTTACATGACCATTCAATCTTTACTTTAAAATCTCTTGTCAAAAGCATACCTACAGGATAACATAACTTTTGGATAGTTCTAATTGTTATGAAGTATTCCCTTACATCAAACCTGCATGTGCCTATAAAACTCCCTAGTTCCTCCCATGGGGACAGGAAGATAATTTCTAACACCTGGAACACTTGAATGGAGATATCACCTTCTCCATCATACCCCTTCCCATCCCCAATTTTCTTCAGGCTAAAAATTCCCCAGTTCCTTTAAACCACATAGCACAATCTGGAGGCTCCTCACTATCCTAATCACCTGTCTTTGGACACTCTATAATTTATCAATGTTCCTCCTAAAATAAGGTGCTGGTGGGAATTTATTTCTCAATGTAGTCTAACATTATGTTAACTTTTTTTCCCACATTATCTATTCAAATCAAGCAGGTGATGCATAAAAATGTCTAGATATTTTTCTAGAAGAACTGCCCTTCCTGTCTTGTACTCATATAATTGATTTTTCAAACCTAAGTATAAAATTTCATATAATACCTATTATATCATCTTTAATTTCAATAGAAAGCATTCTCTCCAAAGTGACAAATAATTTGATTTCCAAATAAACTCTCAAATAGGATCTGAATCTTCTTAATTGCTCTGCAGAATTTGGTACTGTTAGACAATCTTAGGGATATTAGTGGCCATGGGTTCACATGGTACTGCTTCCTCTAACTTCTCTGACCTCTCTGCCTGTGCCTTCTTGGTCTCCTATGCTGGGTCACTGTCCATATCCTATTGCCCAACTCTAGGCAACCCCTGAGTTTCTGTCCTTGGCTCTTATCTTTATAGTCTCTCTCAGAGAACTGACCAACTCTGCCAATTGTTCAACTATTACCTCTAAGCAGATGGCTCCTATCAAGTCCAAATTCATAGCTCTAGTTCTCACCACAGGTTTTCACCATTTCTTGTTTAAAATAATCCAATAGCATCCTAATTGGTTTGCCTGTCTTAAGATTCTCCCATCAATCCTCTACACAGCTGCCAAAAGGGTTTTCCTTAAGTTCAGTTTGGAGTACATCTCTCTTCTATTAAATAAACTCCAGAGGCTCCCTCCAATCAATCTTTTTTATCCCACTCACCATACATTAGCACTCTCTATAGATTCTATGATCTTGCCAAAGTGACTTTCCCTCTGTTTCTCATACATGGCACACATTTCCTGTTTCTGTGCTTTTGCAATGGTAACCCCCCAATGCCCAGTCTTTACTTCTGCCTTACAGAATCCCTCACTTCCTTCAGGAGGCTAATCAAGCAGCCAAGTTCCACATGAATTTTTCTCTGATCCTTCTTACCTTTCATCAGCTTATGCTCCCTTCCCTCCAACCACCTTGTTATTTATTTGCTGTGCCTTCTTTCTCTAACCACATTTTATTTAATTTGTCTTTGTTCTGGATAGATGCATATCATCCTTGATAGAATGTGAGTTCCTTGAGGGTAAAGATGGTTTCATTTATTATCTGTACAAAGTCATTGACTAATAAATGCTTATTAGTTGTTTATCCTGCATAATGAATATCCCATTGGACACCAACAAACAGTTGTTCCATGGATGTCTCAAATTCAGAATGTTCAAAACTACTTCCATACCTCTCCCATAAATTTACCCTTTCTCAACTCTTACCTATAATTCTTGAGATTACCAACATCTTTCAAATTACTAAGGTTCATAATATCAAACTTCCTCAATTTTTCTCCCTCTCCTATCTACTGTATGTAATCATCTGCAAGTCTTGCTGATTATACTCCCTAAACACAACGTATTTCCCTTTTCTTCAGTTGCACTGTTACCACCTTAGAACAGGTCATCAGTCCATCTCAATTGAACAAGTATAACAGTCTTCTATTAGTCTTCCTCCTTATAGTCTCTGCCTTCTCAAACTTCCTAATGCACACTATGACTCCTGTATAAGACTTTTCAAGTCAATTTCAAATCAATTCAAATTGAGTAATGATTCCTCTTTGGGTTTGACCATTTAAATCCACCTAACTATATGAATTTTTAGTTGATGTTTCTCCATCATGTCCATAAGAAAAGTATGACAGACTGTCAAATGATTTGCTAAAACCTAGATAAACTATAGCTATAGCGAAACTCTGATGTACTAGTCCTAATAATTCTACATTAAGTCTAAAAAAAGAAGTGAGGTTCGTCTAGCCTGACCTGTTCCCTATAGAGCCATAGAGATTCTTCCATACCGTTTCCTTTTCTAGCTATTTGCTAAAAATTCCTTTGTTATATATTCTAAAATTCTGCTGAAAATCAACTAAGTTCACTGACTTATAGTCTGTAGATTTTACTATTTTTCTTTTTTTGAAATTCAAGACCCCTGTCCTTTTACAGTCCTTTAGTACCTCTCCCATTTTCCAAAATCTTTCAAAGATCACAAATAGTTGCTTAGCAATCACATTCACCAGTTTTTGCAGAACTCTGGATTGAAATTCACATAAGCCTTGTGACTTGAACTAAAAATGAGCAGCTAGCTGCTCTCTTATGAACTTTATTTACCATCAGATTGAAGTCATTTCCTAGTTAGCCTGTTTTGGTTCTGTGTCATTCCAAAGATCATTTTCTTTGCTAAAGAAAATAGAAACCAACTAACAGCACAATATGAACATCAATGAATACAAAACAGACAAAATAAGAAAGCATTAACAGCTGGGAGAAGTGAATCATAGAAGGGAGGGAAAAGAAGAGAGAGAAAGAGAAAGGGAACTCAAAAAAGGAATTCTGTATAAAAAGCATCAAGGTTATCAGTGGAAAAAGGTCAGTGACCAAAATGAAGAGAGACTGCAATGCAGATGTGGGAAACTACTTCTGAAAAAGGAGAGAGGTAGCAGATGGAATGGGGAAGATGTGTATGGGGAAGAGCTAGCAGGAGAGTAAGATTGAACAGAAAGGGGAAGAGGACAGAGAGAATATGAGGTAGGACTGGTAGGTGGGAGCCACAGGGTGGACCTTAAATATCAGATTAAGGTGTTTATATTTCATATAGGCAATAAGGAGTCATAGAAGATTTCTGAGCAGGAGAGGTGTGCATGAATGCAAGAGGGAGAGACAGAGAATGATCAGTTTTAGGACTATCATTTTGTCAGCTGTGTGGAGGATGGATCACAAAGGGAAGAGACTAGAGAAAGAGAGAGTAGTTAGGAGGCTCCTGCAACAGTCCAGGTGAGACATGATAAGGGCCAAAGAGAGACTTGGAGATATGTAAGAAATGTGGAGGTAGAACTGATGACACTTGGCAACCAAATGAATATAAAAGGGTTGGGGAAAACCAAAGAATTATGAAAGTCCCCAAGACTGCTAACTTTGGTGACCAATAGGCTGGTGGTAACATCAATAGAAATGAGGACATCTATAGAAATTATAGGTTGGGGGTGGGAGGGCCAAAATATGAGTTTAGCATACTGACTATGAAATGCCTGAGATATCTGGGAAGTAAATTAATAGGCAGCTGGTAATAAAGGACGAAAGATCAGGAAAGAGAAACTCTTTCTTCTTGCTGAGAATCACAGGATTTATTATTAGATACCTTCTTGGATTCCATTTTATGTGAGTTTTTGGGTACTTCTGTCCAGAAAGACTATAGTATTTCTTTAAACATGGTTAGATATAATTAATCCATTTATATGTCTCAGTAACACATCTTCCACCTAAAGTAAGATACAGTGAAGGACTGCTTGTAGTTTCCTCACTGTTTGTTTTTTTTTTTTTTGGGGGGGGGGGTTGTTTGGGGTTTTTTTGCATTGGAGGTACTTTCTAATGATATCTAACTTGGTGAGTACATGTAATTGGTTACATAGATTCAACCCTAATCTTCTAACATAAAGTCCTTCAGATTATACTTACAATACTTCAAACAAATACATTCTCATAAGTTCTGATTAGAAGTTTTTCCTTTTTTCTATACAGTTCAGAAATCCGAATCTTGTTGAACATCATCTTTATAGGATTTCTATATATGCCTGTATTTTGGAGCACTTGCTTTCAGCCAACAGCAATGATCAAAATATGAGCATACTTTCTTGTCCAAGAATGCCCTTCTGGCATTATCATTTTTGCCCCAAGCAAATCACCAAAAGTGGGTAACAGTCAGCAAGTATGACAAATCTGACCAAATCTCTCTTCTATTATCAGATTAACAGCTAACTGCTTTGGTATTCTCAGTAGGGAGATGATTTTCAAAGTATTACAATTTCTCTGACAGAAATCAATGAGTTTATTTCATCATGTCATATTAATACATTTGAAAAGCAGAAACACAATCAGAAGCTGTGGAATTAAGCAGCAAGTAGCTAAACATGAAATAAGAGTTTTTGCCAAGGAAACATATGCAATCCACTTCTAAGGCTTCTTGAAAACCAGATGTAGATGATACAGTCAATAACAAAAGCAACCTTAAATACAGAAGTACCCACAGGTGTTGCTGTTTCAACATCCTAGACTCCCACAGTTTCAGAAATTCTTAAGACATGAAATCATTTGACTGCTAGCAATAAACTGTACCTTGGCAATGAAAAATGTAATGTCAATTCAGGCCAGCATCCACTATCATTACTATGAGCAATGTACAGGAAAGCTTGGAAGGATTTCAATGTTGCTACGAGAGGTCAAGGGAATATAAAAGCTAAGCCATATCCTTTCCAAAAGAGAATAGAAGCCAAAAGAATTTCTTTCAAATTAATCTGTTTAAAAGACCCACTTCCCTTCGCGCGCTGTAATGTCTTGCTATAACTAATACCAAAAGATTTCTTAAAAACAATTATCTTGGGGGGTGTTATAGGTAGAATTGAATTTAAGGAAACCCGATATATGGACAATTCAGATTTATACGAGATAAACTAGAAAGTGGCTTTCCTTTTCAAAAGGGTTGTTTGTTTTAAAGAAGGATTTATTGTAGGCTTTCTTTAAACATGGTTAGATTTATAGAAATTCAATTTATATGTTACTTTTCAGGAGTACATCCACTGCCTAAAGCAAGACACAGTGAAGGACTGCCTATAGCTTACATCTTTTATCATTCTTATGAATACTGCCTACTGTCAATATAATAGCATTGTTTCAATGTTCCCAATGCAATGGTTTCTGGAATAAACAAATAGCAGCAAGGCAATATGTAATCAAGTGCTAACTGGTGCAGTACAGATCATAAATGCTGTAGGAATCAGAAAAAATGAATGTGTGCCACAGTGGTTGAGAATGGCTTCATAGAGAGAATCACAACATTTTAAAGGCACAAGAAATTATAAAAAGGGGGCTTTAATGCAGACTTTTATGAAGGATAATAATCTGGAAGATATGAGGCATCTCGAGACAAAGGAAAAATACAACTTTGTTGCCTTGAAGTAAATAGGTCTTTGTTGTAAGGATGCTCAGACACCCAAAAATTCCTAATGCATTTCACAATTAAGCACATAAATAGAAATAGCACTTCTTACTAATACTTGACAAGTCAGCTAGATAAAAATGAATTGAATAGTTGAGCTTCCTTTTAGTCTATTAGTTTGTCTCAATAATTCAAATATACCTTATTATTTTTTCCTAATGAGGACCACTGATACCCAGAAAAAATGCCTCTACACAAATCAAAAGTAATAATAGGAAATTTTTCCTAAAGAAATATTACAATAATCAACTAATTTTTCAAAAGAACAGGGAAATAAACCAAAATTAATAAATGCAATAAGCAAAAGCCTTATTTCACATATAATTAAAGACTGACACACAAAAAATAAAAAGAACAGAACAAGGAAAGAGAATGATAGTAGTGGGAAGGGGAAAAAAGATAGCTAAGAAAGAAAACTGAGAAGAAAATAAGAGGAGAAAAATGGATAAATAGGAGAAACTAATAGGCCCAAATGAGAGGATGGTTATCAGATGAAGGCAGGAGTCAGTTAAATTGCTTTAGTCAAACTCTGTCTCTGTCATACTTATCACTTTTGAAGCTACAACTGGCCTTTTGTTTCTTTTTCTAGTTCCTTCCCAAGATCCTTCCGTTGTATCAAACACACTAACAACTGAGGGAGAGATTACATCAGACAGTGAATACACCAAGCATTCCTCAAACTCACTGAGGAAATCATTGGTCCCTGGAGACCAAGACTGGAAATACTATGGCAAAGAAGATTGTGTTTGGAATTAAGAAAATCTAGGTTTGCATCTGGCCCTGACTACTAACTATGAGACCTTGGGTAAATAACTATACCTCTATGAACCTTAGTTTCTTCCACAGCAAAAGGGGATGATAATATCAAGAATCAGATGAAATAATGTATATATTTAAGTGTTCTATATAATGTGTATATATATGTATATATATAAGTGCTCTACAAATTTATCATTTAATCTATTTCTAATTTTTTAAACACTGTTTTCAGTTACATTAGTCTTTTAGATTTGCTTTCTTTGCTTCATATCAATTTGTATTAGTTACTTATGAAATAATAACATTTGATTATATTAATATACTATAATTCATTCACTCATCCCTCAATCAAGAAGCATCTACTTTGCTTCCAGTTTTTTATTGTTACAAAAATACTTCTATAAATATTTCTTCTAATAGCTTAACTTTTCTTTTTATAATCAACAATATGCCCAACAGTAAAATCACCTGGTCAAAAGATATAAACAGTTCAGTTAACTTCTTTTGCATAATTTAAAATTGTTTCCCAGAAACAATTTGACCAATTTGCCAATCTACCATCAGTATGTTAATATTCTGACTATATTTCCATTTTCTATCATCTTTGCCAATATAATGGATAGGAATAAAACCTTGTTTTAATCTGTATTCATTTCTTTTAATAATAGTGATCTTTAACACTTACCTGATGGTTGCTAAAAGTTTGGATTTCTTCTTTTAAAGAAGAAGAAATCATTTGATATGAACATTTATCTATTAAGAAGAATGCAGGTTCTACAAACTGTGTAATTTCCCTATATATTTTGAATGGTGGACTTTAATTAGGTATGTTTAAGAAAGTCTTTCCCCTCCCTATCCAACAAGGTAGCCACAGTTTCCAAACTGTTATTTTGGCTCTTTAATTTTACCAAATTTTCAGAATTTAACTGTGGAATAATTGAACAAATTGTGGTATGTAAATATAATGGAATACCATTGTGTTATAAGAAATGACAAGCAGGATGATTTCTGAAAAACCTGGAAAGAATTACATGAACTGATGCAAAGTGAATTGAGCAGAGCCAGAAGAACAATGTACACAGAAGCAACAATACTATGTGACGATCAGCTATGAATGATGTAGCTATTTCCAGCAATACAATGATTCAAGAAAATATCAAAAATCTCATGACAAAAAAATGCTATCTACCTCCAGAGAAAGAACTAGAGTCTGAATGCAAATCAGAACATTTTTTTACCTCTCCCCCCATTTTTGTCTAGTTTCTTTTTTCACATGACATATGGAAATATGTTTTGTATGACTGTTGTATATTTGAATGAAACAGCGAGTTGTACATGGTTGATTTTCAGTTTCATGTATAATCACCTTTTTTATTGTACTGTGTTATGGAAATGCTTGCTCTGTTCCATGAATTGCAAATAAAATAAACTTGTAATACAAAAAAAAAAAAAAAAAAAAAAGAAACTATTTATGTAGGATCAGATAAAATCAAACTAAGGATAGGAAAATCCCCATAACCCAAAAGTATTTTAAGAAAAAACTTGAGTTCTATTTAGGAGCATCTGTTTAACAAAAAACAAAAACAAAAACAAAAACAAAAACAAAAAAAAACAGATGCTTACATTTTTTAAAGTTCTAGTTCATAAAGAGAAAGTGATTTATAAAATTCATTTATATGTCATATCACTACCATGCTAAATAAACAAGCAATTGCTATACAGTAATGTATTCATATTTTACAAGCATACTATTAGTGAAATTTTACATGTCTGTAAACCATATTGGAGCTATATATAATATCCATCTTGTATCTGTGGGCAAATAATTGAAATGCACTGGCTTTAAACAAAAAAGTCAAACTATTTTTGGGTACTCTAACCTTATTGGCTATCTTTTCCTCATTTCTATTAAAAAAAAAAAATCATGAGAAATAAACTTTATGGCTTACTTAGTTATTCCACCACCCATAAAATTGGTCTTATTTTAAACTATTTAAATTTACTGTATGTTAACAGCATTTGGAACTAGGGATGACTTTGGACATCATTTAGACCAAATTACTCGTTTTAAAAATGGAAAAGCCAATGCCCAGAGGTTGTGATTTGCCCAAAGTCAGACAGCTAATAAGCAACAATACAAATTCGTCAAATCCTCTCATTCCAAATTCACTAGTCTCTCCAGCCAAGCTGCATCTGATACAGTCCAATGCTTTCTTTTTTCTAAAGTCCCAAATAGATCCTTCTGCACATCTCTAATCTTCCTGCATTTTTCTTTTACTCTTTTCCCCTCATATACACTTGTCTCTGATCATTTTTAGTATCTGTGTTCTTTGTGGATGTGAATGGAACCCAGTTCTAAAGTAATCCATTTAGTCCATATCTTATCTTTTCATTAAGAATTAAAATAAGAAATTTGGCAAACTATAATAGTTACACATAGTACTGCTTTAATTTACTACTTTGGAACACCTTCCCATATGACATGAATTGTTCATGCTGAAGCCATGCTTTTTATAATTACTGCTTCCTTTGCTTAGTTCCATTTTCTTTAATGAGGAGTTAGCACTCCTCATGCTATTCTTAAAAGTACTACAGTATGCTTCTGTATTTATCTTGTTATCTATCCTTGCTTTCAACTTCTATACAAATCTTTTAAAAATATAAATCTGCTAGTGAGTTTTCTGTGCGCCTACACTGTTCTCTTTTACAACTTCTTTTTTCTCTCCTTATTAAAAATTATTTCCATTTTTGTCTTCAAAACTTCATTCTTGAGTTTCTTATTCCCTCTTCAGCTATTTCCCTAATCAATTTTAATTAACAGGATTTTCTACCCATTCTTTCTCCAAAGACTTTGCAATGTTTTTTCCCAAAATTTAGGGATCATGTCATAACTGAACCTCGCTTTTCTGTCCTCTATTACAAAATCTAGGAGAAAGTAGTCACATCCCCCAGTTTCCCATCATTTTTCACTTTACTAATCAATCCATTTTTTCTTGTTTGTAAGAATTAGATACAGAATTTTACCTTGTTAGTAATTTCACCTTTTGAAGGAAGAAATTATGGATGAAAGAAGTCAGAAGCAACTGGTTGCTCTGCTTTTAGTTAAGAGGAGAGTGAGCTCTGACAGATTTCTGAATAACTTTAGACCTTCAGTCTATTATATCATTATTCTACCTTAGGTCTGTGACTTTTTTTTTTTTTTAATTCATCTGTTTCTTCTTTCTTTGCTAAGATCTACAGAATCTATTTCCATAATTTCTTTCCTATCTGTCCCCTTCTTTCTACCCATATTATCACTACTTCAGTTTGGGTTACCATCTCCTGTCTTAATTTTCTATTTCTACTCTCTTTTTCTTCAGTCCATTCTCTGCAGTTACCAATATAATTTTCCTAAGGCACTGGTTTAACTATATCACTTTCCTGTTCAAATTTCTTCAGTGATTCCCTACTGTCCTAAGGAAAAAAAAAAAAAACAAAAAACTCATTAGTCAGGCATTTAAGGTCTATCACAATCAGTTCTAATGCATCTATTCAGTCTTGCTTCACACAAATAACCTTTTTAAAGTCTACGTTCCAGCCAAAACCAGATAGCTCACTACTCCCTAATTCAACATTTTATTTCTCACCCTCATGTATTTACCTAAGTTAGTATCTAGGCGTAGAATGTACTCCCTCTACATTTTAGCCTTTTAGAATCTTTATATATTTCCCCAGAGATCAAGTGAGGTATCATCATGACTAGGAAACTTTTAGAAGTCACCTGAATACCTCTATCTTTTTTACTCCTGAGCTTTTATGATGTTTATTCAAGAACAAACTGCAGCTATAATATATTGTCTTCTTTTTTTTTTTTTATTAAGGGTGCTCTGTGAAAGGGACCGAGTTACATAATACAGATATAAGATTAAAACTCCTATACATAAAAGAAAAAAAAAAATATCTTTGTACCCCAGGGTCTTGACTTTGCAAGTAGAATCTTTAATAAGCTTAATGGACTTACTAAGAACATTACATTTATTCTTTGCTGAACTGTCTTATTTTATATGTATATATAATTTCATTGGATAATATAGAGTATATGTATGTATATAATTGTCTGTGTGTGTTTGTGTGTGTGTACATGAGAGAGTGAGAGAGAGAGAGAGAAGGAGAACAAAGACTTCAACAATTTTAGCTTATATTATATTATGATGCACTTGGTCATTTACTGTCTGGTCCATACTGTTGCCTTAATGTACATGTGTGGCTGTCTTGTCTCTAAATTAAAGGGTGGTTAAGTAAAAAAGTACACTCGATTTCATTTCTGTTTTTTTAATCTCAGCTCTGTCATGGATAAGACTTTCTTTGGCTAGATCTAAGGTTATGAGTATTTTATAAGAGTCAACATCTGAAGTTTTTGAAGGCCTAGTTCAATTTAGGGGAAGGCAGAAAAGAAGCATATATGCCAACCTTTTGGGACTAAGTGCCCTTCTCTCCTCTGATACAGCCATCTCTGGTGCAGACTCTCATCATCTCACCCTGGACAACTGTAATACGAGTGCTAGTGGCTGCATTTGCCTCATGTCTCTGCCCCAATTCAATCCATCATCCACTTAGTCACAAAAGCAATTTTCCTAAAACACATTTCTGACTCTATCACCTAAAGCTTCCAAGAACAAAAGCAAAATATTCTCTTTCTTATGCATTCAAAGTCCTTCATGATCTAGTCCCTCCTACCTTTCTAATCTTCTTATACTTTCCTCACCCACCATGTACTCTTTGATACTGGGACACTGGCCTCCATCAAGAAGACATCCTATCTCAGCTTCAGGATTTTTCTCTGGCTGTCTCCCATACCTGAAATACTTTTCCTTTTTTGCTTCAACTACTGACCTCCCTAGCTTCCATTAAATCTCAACTAAAATCCTGCCTTCTACAAAAGCTTTTCCTAATCTGTCTTAATTCCAGTACCTTCCCTCTGTTAATTATCTCCAATCTAATATATAGCTTGTTTGTATGGATTTGTTTACTTATAGTCTTTCCCATTAACTTCTAAGTTCCTTAAGGGTCGGGACTGTTTTTTGGCCTCTTTTTGTATCTGTATATCAGCCTTATGCATATTGTGGATGCTTAATAAATGTTCACTGATCTATAAAATATACTAAAACCTTACCAATATTATCACAATTGATCTTCAGTGCTTAGAGCAGACAAAGGTTAGATGACTTGTCCAGAGTCACACAGCTAACAAGCATCTAGGGCTGGATTTGAATTCTCTGCCTCTAGGTCTAGTGTTTCACCCACTGTATCATATAGCTGCCTTAGCAGATATTATTGATCAAGTAAAGTATTTTCAAAATGTAGGAGTTCTTTAATGGGAAAAAAAAAAAACAATATTTATTTAAGGCCTACTGTGTATAAGATTAGAGAGAAAATGAGGTGGTGCTGGTGCAGTTCCCATCAGGGTGAACAGAGAGCTATTCTTCAGTCAGGAAGACCCAGTTTCAAGTCTTACCTCTGACAAATACTAATTTTTCAGCCCTAAACTCATCACTTATTGTTTCAATGCCCCTGGATAGCCCTTTAAGACAATAAACTACATGCTAGTTACAGATTTGCATTTAAAAAGGGAGTTGCTTCACTTTATAAGACAGTTCCTTATACCAATGAAATCCCAAATCAGGTCCAAAAATACTGGAATAATTAAATCAGAACCAGAGAAAGACTGGGGAAGAGAAGGGAGAGAATATAGTCCCTGCCTATAAGGAGCTTACAACTGAGTGGATTTATTACTATTATACTCAAGAGCAATTTATTAAGCATCTATTATATGTAAGATACTGTGTTTTGCCTTAGGGATACAAAAAGAGGCAAAAGACTGTCCCTACTCTTGAGGAGCTTACAATCTAACAGACATGATATACAAATACATAGAAAGATAGCTATATACAGGATAAATAGAAAATAATCAACACATACTCCTCTGACTTTGTAACAGATCTAAAACCAATAATACTAACTTCATTTGTTATCTTTATGGATTGTAAAGACATGATGAGAAGGATGATTAGACTGCAAAACTCATCAAGACTTCCTTTTCTTAGCTCCAAATCACTTAAAATATCATCAACTATAGGATCAAGAAGGACTTGAAAACAAACAAAAAACACTTCATATCTTTGTCAGCTTATCTTCCTCTACTAAAAGTATAAGGATATGAAAATCAAGCAAACATAATCATTCTGTGTTTTGGTCTTAAAGAGTATCAAAAGTATCTGCTAAGACTCAATGAAGGAACAACAGCATTACATACTGGACTTTATCTTCCATGAAAGTTAAGGATGCTACTTGGGATGTAGCTTGGTTATCTCAGTCTTATAATGTAGGCAAACCTCAGACAACTAATAACACTTTCAACACCAAAGACGGGAAGAAAATAAACTCTTTAAATTCCCTAAGGATCCCTGAAGCAATTAGATCCCAAACTTTACAAAATTCATACATTCTATACAGATCTATATAGAAATGCACTGGCTAGGACTATAGGAAGGGCCTTTTCCTACATAGGTAGAATAAAATTTGTGGCCATGATCTTTTCCAAAAAATGGTTTGCAGCCTTGATAAAACAAGTGGAAATGTTACTGCAGTGTTATGGGACTATATGTAGTTGGGATAGATGTTCTTCCCATTCTGACTATCAAAAGCAAGAATTCCTCTATGGGTTTCAATGAAACCCAGAAGGAGACTCACATTACAGGAATATTTTCAGGAAGATAATATATACTTACCAAGGAAGAAGATGATGATGAATACAACATGTAATAACTGGAAAGAACCTTTCCTAAAAAAGAGGCTTGAGTATAAAAATTTCTTTATCCATCTGGGCCCTCAGATCAGGAACAGAAAATGAAAATACATGTACAGGGAAAGTTGATAATCAAATTCTAAGGGACTATAGACTATCCAGTTACACTTAGTGCAATTACAATTACCTTAGAAACATCACTCTTTTTCCTTTTCCCAAAAATGCAATCCAGATCTGTTTTACTCCGAGAAGAAAGATCCTTTCCTAAAAAAGCAACATAATGAATTTCATTTGTTTTTAACCAATCAACAAATGCACCTTATGAAACTCTTAAAATAAAGATGGCTTGTTGAAAGAAATGAAACAGTATTAAAGATTTACCTTTTTTCTTTCATAGAAAAGATATTAAAAAACAACAACAAAATTAATTTAGCAAGAATTCAAAGAAGCATGGATAGACATATATGAACTGAAAGAGTGAAGTAAGCAAAACTAGGTAAACAATATTCATATCCAGAAAAATATAAAAATAAAGAATAATTAAACTAAACACAGTTTTATATAATAACCATGATTAGTCCTGGATTAAGGTTGAGAATATGTAACTCCTTCATTTACTTAAGGGTTAGGGAACTATAAGTATATCATATTCAAAATGATGTCAGACACAAATGATATACTGGCCAATTTTAATGAACAACTACCCTCACACCTCCTTTCTTTTAATTTTTGTTACAAAGTATGGTTTGCAGATGAAATGCAAGGTAAACTCAAAAAAAAATTTTTTTTTTTATCAAATAGTTATGTTAGATCTAGAGATGGCAAAAACTCAAAAAGTAAAAGCATAGTGATTATGAAATAAGCACAAGACTAAAAGAAAACTTTTAAATCTGAATGCAGGAAACAATTAAATGATCTTTCAATTTTATATTCAGTACCTAGGCCCAGTGAAAAAGGAGCCATTTCCATATATATAAAACATACACATATATTCATATGTAAATATACATCAGAACACAAATTGTATATGAAACTATGAATCACCTTTTCATTCGGATTACCTTAAAAAAAGTATCTAGTTCCCCATATTTCTTTCAAAACTTTTGCCCATCTGTGCTTCCTTCTGAATTTTCTGTATTCTCTTCTACATATTAAAAAATTTTTCAGTGGCTCTTTGAGGAAATTATTATTACCCCCATACACTCCCCAATTAAAAAGAAAAAGAGAAAAAAAACCTCTACCAAATAATTATATTAAAGCAAAATAAATACATATTATGGCTATGTCTAAAATGTATGTCTCTTCCTATACCTTGAATCTATCACCTTTCTGCGAGGAGGTAAATAACATGCTTCATTACAGATCTTTTGGAGACATGACCAGTCAATGAATTGGTTAGAGTTCTTTAAAAGCCTTTCATTTTTCTTCACAATTTTTATTGTTCTTGTATAAACTGTTCTCTTGGTTTTGCTCCATTTTGCATCAGTTCAAATTACCCAGGATTCTTTTAAATTATCTTTCATCATTTCTTACAATGTAGTATCCCATTACATTCATGTGTATTTATGCATTCAACCTCTTTTGTCCATCTTAAATGAGTGAAATTCATCTGATGTCTATTCTCTTCTTCTTTCATGTCTGTATACCTTTCTCATGAACTCCAATTATGAGAAATACCTTTCTTTCTCCTTCTATACTAATTTATTCTTCCTCTTATTCTCCTTTCTCTTTCCTTCTCCAAAACTCTCTGAACAGAACCAATCCATCCCTACCCAGGTTCTCTTTTTCTTATTTAACTTATTCCTTATTTTTTAATTTAACTCCTTCAATATACTTTAAAGACTAAGGACACTTCTTTCGATTTCTATTATTGTTCGATAGTTTTATTATTATTAATGGATAGCATTTACATAGCACTTAGTTTACAAAGCACTTTACAAATATGATTTCATTTTATCCTTATAACCACCTTGGGAAGCAGCTATTATTATTATTCCTATTTTATAGATGAGGAAACTGAGGCTAAATGACTTGCCCAGGGTCACACAGTTAATAAGAGACTGAAGCTGGACTTAGATGTTAATACTACAGCATCATACAACACTTTCTAACTATTCAAATAAATTAATCTTTCTTAGCTTCTTTGGTTTTTGACTTTGTATTTCCAAGTTCCTTTCTAAGTCTTTTTGTCAGAAATACTTGAAAGGTCTATGTTCCATTAAAGGTACATTTTTCCCCCTTCTAGAATTAGCCTCAGTTCTGCTGGATATTCTTGGTTATAAGTCTATCTCTTTTGACTCCTGAAATGTTGTGTTACCAAATCTTTTTAAGAGTCTTTTAATGCTGAGTGAAATGAGCAGAACCAGGAGATCATTATATACTTCAACAACGATACTGTATGAGGATGTATTCTGATGGAAGTGGATTTCTTCAACAAAGAGAAGATCTAACTCAGTTTCAATTGATCAAGGATGGACAGAAGCAGCTACACCCAAAGAAAGAACACTGGGAAATGAATATAAACTGCTTGCATTTTTGTTTTTCCTCTCGGGTTATTTATACCTTCTGAATCCAATTCTCCCTGAGCAACAAGAGAACTGTTCAGTTCTGCACACATATATTTTATCTAAGATATACTGTAACCTCTTTAACATGTATCAGACTGCTTGCCATCTGTTGGAGGGGGTGGAGGGAGGGAGGAGAAAAATCGGAACAGAAGTGAGTGCAAGGGATAATGTTGTAAAAAATTACCCTGGCATGGGTTCTGGCAACAAAAAGTTATTAAAAAGAAAAAAAAAAAAAAAAAAAAAAAGAGTCTTTTAAGTGGTCTTTTTAAACTAAGGTTTTCTACAAGTCTCAGTTTGCCTGAAGCCACACCCATTTAGTGATTGAGACCAGGTAGCAACTGAGGCAAAGATTCTCCTCTTTCACCTAGTTTAAAAAAAAAATCCTAAATAAATAAATAAAGCAGGGAGAAAAAATTGGAAGGAAGTCAAGAAGGGAGGGCAGGAAGAAGGAAAAGAAAGAAAAAGGGAAAGAGAGGGGAAGAGAAGGAAAGAAATTTAAATTATGTTTAAAAAGGCATCAATAACAGATTTTTAGAAAAGAAATCCAAAAAAGGTGTATTTCAGAAAAACAATTAAAAGTGATAAAAATGATATATATTTTTAAAAGTTTGGCACTTAGACAAGCTTTAATTATCTAGAAAATTCAAGTAGAACCTGAATACTGAAGTATTTTTCAATAATGTGAATAATTGAGATACTTATTACTATATTTTGAGAAAATAAGCAAAGGACAGGATTGCTATGACAAAGGAAAATAAATGTTATATTAAAATGCTATCGTTAAAAACCAGCACATCAACAATAATAAGATATAATAAGAATAAGAATAATAAGATCAGTCAATATAATTTGGGACCAAAAGATGGGCTTCCTAAAAGATGATGAAGATAGCAATGTAAACTAAAATTTCTACAATGCAAAGTAATTATATTACCTCATTTGAGCCCACAACAAGCCTGTGAAGGAGGTATATAAGAACATATATAAGTATATGTTGTTAGGCAATATAGGAGGCAGGATTTATATCAAGAATTCCTTTACTCCAAGTTCATCCACTCGTAAGGTACACAAAACAAGCTTTCTCAAAAATGAGATAGTTTATGTTATTTTTAAAATTAGTTAATTACAATCTGCAATGTTATAACTGAAAAATCAAGTATCAAAAAAATTAGGTAAGGTGAAATTTATACTCAAACAAGGGACAGGAATCATATTGCTATAAAAATTTAAAAATCACGGGTCAAAGATCTAGAGACAGAAGCAATCTCTGTAGCTATCCAGCTTAACCCAAGGGTGTCAAACATGCTGCCATTGTTGGCCCTCATAAATTCTGAATGTGCCCTGAATCAGATTAAATGTAATTGGGAAATATTTAACAAATTGAAAAATATAATAAAACAGATAACATTACCTTTTAAAACTAAGCCCATATGCAGCCTGCAATATACATATAGCTCATTTGTATTTGAATTTAACAACACTGATCTAATCCTTTATTTCACAACTGAGGAAATCAGAAATAAGTAGGTTAAATGATTTGCCCTTGGTCATATTGATATTAAGCTTCAGAAGCAGGATAAGCCAGTGCTCTCTGTACTACACCACCATTACCTTGCATTTCTGGACTAGCAGGCTATGTAATCAACCTAGTTTCCTTTTTTCAGAAGCAATGAATTGTTGCAATAAAGTAGAGCAAAAATTAATTGTCATTCTGAATTCATTAACAGATACATCAAAAACCTCTCTTTCTATAGCTTCCAACTCTCTCCAAATCAAGTTTTTCTGTCACTGGATAGCCAAAGGCACAGAATAGGTTCCTCAACTTAAAAAAAAAAAAAAAAGAAAAAGAAAAAGAAAGAAAAAAAAAGAAAAAAGAACGTTTATTTCCACTTTGAGGTTTAAAGATGTGAAATGAGTTACTTATAAAAGAAAAAATAAACGAGATAGGCAGCTAAGTGACACAATAGAATGCTGACACTTGAGTCAGGAAGACCTAAGTTCAAATCCAATCTTAGATACTTATTGGCTGTGTAACCATGAGTAAATTACTTAACTCCATTGCCTCGACAAAACAAAACAAAAAACCCACCTACCTAAGTAAACAATTTGTTTCAAATAAACCCGAAGGGTATTTAAAATGGCATTTAAAAATTAAAGACTAATTCTAAAACTACATTTTAAAACACCAATACTCAAAACCATTTGGTATTGGCTAAGAAATAGTGATGGATCAGTAAAATAGGTTAGGTACACAAGACACAGCAGTCAATAACTATAGTAATTTACTGTTTGGTAACCCAAAGATTCCAGCTGCTGGGAAAAGAACTCACTAATTGACAAAAACTGCTGGGAAAACTAGAAAACAGTATGGCAGAAACTAGACATAGAATAAGATTTTATACTGTATACCAAGATAAAGTCAAAACAGAGTACATGATTTAGATGTAAAGAATGATATCATAAATTAGGACAGCAAGGAATAGTTTACTTGTAAATCTCTGGAGAAGAGAAGAATTTATGACTAAACAAGAGAAAGAGAATATTAAAAAATGAAATGCAAAACAGATAATTTTGATTACATTAAATTTAAAAAAATATGCAAACAAGACAAATGCAACTAAGATTAGAAAGCAGAAAGCCCGTGTTTCAGATAAAGGCCTCATTTCTAAAATATATATAGAACTGAGTCAAATTTATAAGAATACAAGTCATTTTCCAAGTGGTAAATGGTCAAAGATTACAAACAGGAAATTTTCAAAGCTACTCATAATCATATTAAAAATGCTCTAAATTACTATTGATTAAAGAAATGCAAATTAAAACAACTCTGATGTACTACCTCACACTTATCAAATTGGCTAATATGACAGAGAAAGAAAATACTAAATGCTGGAGGGGATGTGGGAAAATTGGACCACCAAAGCACTGTTGATGGAGTTGTAAAGTGATCCAACTATTCTGGAAAGCGATTTAGAATTGAAACTGGATCCCCCCCACCCCCCCCCAAAAAAAGAAACTGGATGCCCACGTATAATCAAATTGTGCATACCTTTGATTCATTAATATCACTACTAGGTCTGTATCTCACAGATACATTAAAAAAGGGAAAAGCACTCACACATACAAAATTATTTATAGCAGCTTTTTGATGGCAAAGAATTAGAAATCAAGAGGATGCCATCAATTGGGGAATGGCTGAACAAGTTGTGTTATAGAAATGTAATGGATTACTATGGTGCTATTAAAAATGATGAGGAAGCAGACTCCAGAAAAACCTGGAAAGACATATATGAACTGATGCTGAATGAAGTGAGCAGATCTAAGAGAACACTGTATAAAGTAACAGTTATATGATGATCAACTTTTAGAGATTTACCTCTCCTCAGCGATGCAATGATAATAGAAAATTCCCAAATACCCATGATGGAAAATATTATCCACATCCAAAAAAAGAATCTGAATGCAGTTCGAAATATACTCTTTTCATTTTTTGTTGTTTTTTTCTCTTGTGGTTTTCCCCTTTTGTTCTGATTCTTTTTTGACCACACGACTAATGTAGAAATATGCTTAACATGATTGTACGTGTATAACTTATAAGAGATTGTTTGTCTTCTTGAGAAGGGAGGAAGAGAGGGGAAAATAATGGAACTCAAAGTCTTACAAAAGTGAATGATGAAAACTGACTTTACATGTAACTAGAAAAATATTGTTAAAAATTAAGGGATATAAACTGTAGTTATAGAAAATCCTGTATACACACATACATATGCAAGAAACTAATTTTCTTAAGGCAAAACAGAATAAAGTTTTGTTAGTTTTTTCCCACTGTTCCACAGTATTCTGGGCCTTTGCTAGTTTCTTCTTCTGTGAAGTAGGGATAATTACCATCTTACCCAACAATGGGGCAAGATAAGTTATTTACTCCCACAGAAGTGATAACAGAAAAAACACTTTTAGAATTCACATTCTTGAAAAATAAAATGTTTATGAAAATCTGATCATTTTTGATAAATCTTCCTTCAAGGTTAGAATTAAAGAGACCTTAAAGATGATCTCAACTTAGTGAGTCATTTTAAGAGTTAGGAAACCAAGGCCAACAGAAATTAAGCGATTTGTCTAAAATTAAACAGCAAATCACTGGCATTGCTAGGTTCAGATCATGATATTATTCTAAGAATGTCAAAACTAGAAAGGAACTTGAAGATCATCTGACAGTACAACGACCTCATTTTAAAGATGAGGAAACCAGCGAACCAAAAGTTAAAACAACTTGCCCAAAAGGTCACACGGGTACAAAGTGACAAAGACCGGATTGGACTCTCTAGGCCACATTTATAAATTCCAAAACTTGGAGAAACTGCACTGGAAACTTTTGTAAAGGTTTCTGATAAAGAGGTGCCCAAAATCACATATTAAAAGGGAATTCTGCTTGTAAAAGTAAAAAAATAAAGGTTCTCAGGAAGATAGGCTGCTAAAATATTAAAAGAAGGAGGTAACACATGGACAGTCTGAGAGTTACACAACCAAAATTAAAAGGACTTTCAGAGATCATCAGCAATGGATTTAATGAAAGATGCAGCCAACAATCTCAAAATTATGAAACAGTTATGATCCACACTTGAACATGAAGTAGCAGCACTGATGAGACTATGCAATTATCCAAATGACTGAATGGGATTTAATAAGTATTTACTATGTGCAAAGTATTGGGGATACAAATAGAAAAGGAAGACAATCTCTGTTCTAAAGGAGTTCATATTTTAATAAAGCAAATAGCATATGGAAAATTTCAGCTGCAAGTCAGAAGGAAAAGTCCCATGGTCCTTAGGATACAATGACAAAGTAGACATTAATGTTTCTTCACTAATGTCATTTCTACTGATATAATAAGCCTGATTTCTGATGATTAACCATTTGGTAGCATAAAGGACTTTGGGAGCAAAAACTCTGCTTTCTAGGTCTTTAGGAGGTTTGGCATCTTCTGGATGAACTTGTCTACCCTATGGATGGCTGCTGACCTCTTCTCTAAAAGAGCTATTTCCCCAGATATCACATAAAGGAAATGTCATCAACAGTCCTTGCTTCTCCTCTCCTCACCTTTTCTGGTACTTTTCTTTCTATGTGTTACCACTAGTCATGCCTTAGTTTTTGCAGTTTATTTCCACTTCAGAAGGAAGTTCCTGCTCTTCATAAAGCCAGGATTTCAACTTCTCAAAGTGGGGCTACCATCTAGTGGTGAAGTATAGGAATTCAGTTTGGATGCACAAATGGGGAGCAAAAAAGATGGGTGTTTGTAATCACCACGGGTTTGGATGTTATAAGTTCCCCAAAACACATTGTGGTAAAAGACAGGGAATGTCTGTAGTAGCATTGTATGAAAATTTGAAAACAAAATTACTACTGGGGTTTAGAAAAAGAATTCTCTTCACCATAATAGAAAACTATCCCCACAAAACACTACTTAAAATTAAGAAATGACTTATCTAAAGTCATTATACATGTAAAGAAAAATGAGGAAGAACTCTGGAAAATGTAAGTGATTACTGCAAAATTCAAAATGACAATGACCAAGCTTGATCTCAAAGAAGAGATATAAGATGATACCTCCTCCTCTTTTCTTTGAGGAGGTGAATGACCATGGGCATGGAACACTGTATATAATATCAGACTTTTTTGAAATGTTCTGTTAGTTTTATAAAATTTTTCTTTTGGGAAGGATAAGAGAAGGATACAGAGAAAAAAGTGATGAAAAAACAAAAGATATCAATAATAATGTATATTACAAATTTTTTTCTATTAAATAGGAAAAGGTAGAGCCAAGATGACAGAGGAAAGATAACAACCCAGCTGAACTCTTACAATATTCTCCTCCAAACAACTTCCCCCCACCAAAAAAAAAAAAACAACAAATATTGTCTTTTAATATAAGGTACATACTTATAGATCTGTTGAGGACAAAATCTCTTTTTATCTATTCACTTAGTAATTTTTATGGTGAATGTATGCTTCTGCATCTATTGATATCACCCTTAAAAATTTTTTGGATATATGTTTTATTATATTGAAAATCAACAGCCTTGTATGTCCGATATAAACTTTTCTGGGTTGTAATGAATCATTTTCTTCATAATGTATTGGTTTTACTCTATTGGGTGATATTTTATTTAATATTTTTGGATCTAGATTCATCAACAAAACTGTTCCACAATTTGTGTTTTTAATGTTACTTTGATCTGATTATACAATTAATACCATATTTGCCTCATAAAAGGTATTGGGGTAATTTTCCAATCTTTATTAATATTTATGAGTAATCTATCTGTAGAACATATGGATTCTTTGGAAGTTCAAAAGAATGCCAATGTGAAACAATCTAGAACAAGTCTTCCCATCTGTTTTCATGACTTGTTTGTTCCTTTAGAACTGATCCAGTAAAGTTATTCACTTCTAAAAAACAATTAAATGAATGAAATGGGAAGACATTACGTTTTCATGTTCAATTATTTTGTGAATTGTGAGAACTCACTTGAATTAAAAGACTAAGAGAAAAACTTTTAAATTCTATCAGATTCATAGATGGTATAAGAGATATCAACCCCTAGGAGAACAGAAATCTCATCTGCAACAGTCCCCGCAGTGATCCTCTACCTAAAGCTCTCCGTGATAGAGAAGCCACTACCTTACAAAGCAATCTAGTTTTAATCATTTTAGGTATGTATAAAACCTGGCTCTTCTTCAACTTCAGTGTTTTTATGTCCATCCCCTGGGGACATGCAGAAGAAAAAGCCTAACCTTACCTTCAAAGACTTAAAAAGGCTATTTTTATCCTTCATCCCTTAAGTTTTTTCTTTTCTAGGCTACATTTCACCAATTCCTTTGACAGATGCTTCTAATATGATGCATTTCCTAGTCCTCTCACTTTTTTGGCTGCCCCAAGAGCAGAAAAGCCTTGGCTCTGGAATTAGAGGACAATGGAGAAGGGCCTCTAAAGCTTCTGCCCCTAGAACTCAGACACTCTTCTGATCAGATGATGCTCTGAATGCTGTTAAGGTTGGCCTGCTCCTAACATGAAGCACCATTTCCCTATGATTCTTCTGAGTAGTAGTACTCTGAACCACATCTCCCTTTGTCATAGATTTTCCAAGCCACTCATAACAACCCTGTCATGTTCAGATAATTATATCTCGTCATCACTGAAACAAATTGTTTATTCTTACCTTTTGTAAATTTTGTATAGTGAACTCTTCTTTTCGAGGATTTGGACTTCTCTTCAAGGCTAAATGATTTTTTCCCTTTGTCCGAAAAATCTAAAATAAAAAATAGAAAATTTCAATGAGAACCTATTAAGTTATATAATCTCATTCATATAAAACTTTTAAGAGCAATATAATTTTTTAATATTTGGTGGTTCATTATGGACAATGTAAAGAAAATACTTCAGATAATCTTTGTTCTTTAGAAAATTTTAAAGTCGTAAACTAAATTACATGTCTTTTCTTACTGTGATCTTAGATCTTCACTCAAAAACTTTGGTTTAAAATTTAGATTGTGTAATTGTGAAGAGATAGAAAGTCTCAGAAAGTATATTTATAAAAAGTATTAGCTAGCAGAAAATAAATTATGTCTCTTCTGGAAGTGACAAGAAAGTAGTAAGGGTCTTTTGGTCAAGGACCTATATTCTATAAATTTCAGTCTCAAAACAAAGCTAGACAGAAAGTAAGGGGCAAAAAATTAAATTACAATTTCTTAGAATGCATCTAATAGGATGTACAGTGAATTCTCATCCAGCACCCTGAAAATTTTCTACATCTACTTCCCAGGAACAAATAGCTCAAAATTTTACAAAGACATTCCAATTGTAAATTTCTGCATTACATTTTTTTTTTAATAATACCATTGAAACTTAGCTTTTATTGGGATACCAGAATTCAAAGCAGAATTAATATATCAATACATTAAGTATCAAGAAACTATTCAGTTTCCAATTCAGAAGCCAAGTATACTTCGCTATATAAAGTATGTTAATTCCCAGTTCTTATTTAAATTTCAGGAATCAGAAGCCTATTAAAAAAAAAAAAAAGGTATATAGTCTACTGTCACTCAATCAGGAAGTATTATCCTGGGGGCCTTGACAACTAATCTCAGCATGGGTTTCCTTTGAACCCTATCTCTAAGACTTAGTTCTATCTGTTCTGTTTTGTTTTTTAATTGCCTGATGTCACTCAGGAAACACTTGCTTTTTGTTAGGTTTATCTCTATTGTAGAACTAGGATACTATTCCTATTTCATTTGTATCCCATAGATACAATGTTATGGAGACCATCCAGCCTAAAACCAATATCCCAGAATCATCGGGAAATGGTGCTGAGAGCTGGCCAGTCTCAACAACATGCAAAGTATCAACTGATCACAAGAGTGACTCAGTTCTATAGGCAGAAGCTGCAGAAGCCTTTCTCCACTGTGCTCTAATTCCAGAGGAATTAAGCCTGTTTTGCTTAAAAATTTTTTGGATGCAAAGTATTTCATAAGACTGCTTTTCCAACCTATTTTTTGTTCTCAATAGTGTTATAACAAGATCTATAAAGGAAGACTTGGACAACTGCTAGTTACATGTTATATAAACCATCCTGAACAGTACTGAGCTGATCAGAGACAGAAGATTCTGGCTTTGGAAGCAAAGCTCCAGTTTTGTTTGCAGCCTTAACTCCCCATGTGACCTCTTGTGAGTTCCTTAGCCTCTATTTCCTCACTTGAAAAGGCCTAGACCTGAGATTTCTTCCAGCCCTGCCCACATAATCCTGAGATACCCACACAGAACTGATGACCACAGGGCATGAGCACCCTCTTGTGGCAGAGACATAGGACTTGGTGCTCTAGGCAAAGTTATCCACCCAGATATAAAACAAAACCCACAACATTTCTTTGATTTATGGGGGGAAGGGGAGAAGGACAATGGGACATAACCAGGGACATTTACGCCCAAGGGACAAAAAGCAGAATTAATATATATATAAAATATTATATATATATAATATTATTCTATATTCTATAGAATAATATTCTATAATATAGAATAATATATATATAATATATAATAATATATGATATAAGATTTAAGTACGCCCACAACTGTTCATGAAATTATGAACTTCTATCTTTGCATCCTTAGCACCAAGCAATGTGCCTCATTTACAACTATTCCAGTTCAGAAATGCTTTATTAATATTGAACATGCTTATGGAATACTATTGTTCTATAAAAAACAATCAGCAGGATGATTTCAGAGAGATCTGGAGAGACTTACATGAATTGATACCAAGTGAAGTGAGTAGAACAAAGAGAACATTTTACACAGCAAAAGCATTATTATTCCACAATATTAATTCTGATGGAGTTAGCTCTTTTCAACAATGAGATGATTCAGGGCAATTCCAATGATTTTGTGATAGAGAAAGCCATCCAGAGAGGGGACTGCGGAGAATGAGTGTGGTTCATAACATAGCATTTTCACTCTTTTTGTTGTTGTTTGCATTTTGTTTTCTTTCTCTTTTTTTTTTCCTTTTTGATCTGATTTTTCTTTTGCAGCAAGATAATTGTGGAAATATGCGTAGTAGAATTTCACATATTTAACACATATTGGATTATTTGCTGTCTAGGGGGAGGGGGTCGGGGAAAAGGAAAAAAAATGGAACACAAGGTTTTGCAAGGGTGACTATTGAAAACTATGCATGTTTTGAAAATAAAAACTTAAAAAAAAATTAAAATAAATAAATAAATTGAAAGTTCATCTATCCTGTTAGATTTTAACACCTAATGGTCTGTGTTCTAAGAGAAAATCTTGACGTTTTAGCTTTTTATGTTCCTTATCTTTCAGAGGATCCTCAAGAACAGATCTACATTTAGACAAGAGGCAATCTCCTTATTTTATCTCAGTTCAAATGAGCATCTCTTATCTGGAACATAACGGGAGTTAATCAAGGAGAGTACACTCTTTCAATTGTGTGTAATTTTTGCAACACTAATGAAATGGTATTAAAACAATATAAAGAGAATATTTAAGGATTCATTTTGCTCCTCTGATGTCTTTTCTAATAGTCAACAAATAATAAGTACAGTATTATTTGTATTTTCTGCACCTCTCAGTTGGTAGTTTAACTGCTAAAATTACTTAGGGAAAAGGCCAGAAGAGAGAGTCAGTCTCTTCCAATGGTTGTGTCATCTTCTTTTCTTACTGTAATTCTGGAGATCAAAAGCAAAATACCTCTCTTGGGGATTACTCAACTATCTTGGAAACTGGAAGTAGAGCCTTCCTAAATAAGTAACATAAAACATGCTTGAAAGGCAACATGGCATAGTATAAAGCAGAAGTCCTGGATTGCCTACTTATCATTTAACTTCAGGAGTAACTGACGGTTAACCTGGGTTTCCCAGGCTACAAAATGTGAGGATTATTACTTAAACTAACTCACTCAGAGGGGATAAAATGAGAGAATGTTTAAGAAGCACTTCATAAATTTGTGATGTGCTATAAAAACCCAAGAATATTTAATCATGTCCCTCATTAATGAATTTGTTATCTGTTGTTCTCTGATGTGGATAGACATTATCCAGTAATGCAAGTTATCCCATATTTTACTTAAAAAACAAAGTTGTCGCTTGATTTTAGTTCCCTTACAGGGAACAAGTAAATATTAACAAATACAGTAATTTGCATAAAAACAAATGTTAAAGTTGTTTTGAAATATTTTTTATGCTTTTATTTATATGTCTAAAAAGTTACATTACATGTTGTGAAAAAACCTGTGAAACAGAATAGTCTTATTTAGTGAATGCCAAAAACAAAGAGGGATTTGTGGAAAAGGAAGAAAGGCCCCTGTTAATCATATGCAAACTTTTGGATATCAGATAGAAAGGAGAAAGCTTAGGGTTGGTAATAGTGAGACTCCTGTGAACTCTGATTCAATGAGTATTAAAAGAGCATGAGCACCGCTGGAATAATGTGGAGAGAGCTTTGACTCTGGTCATCCTACCTCTGATCTTTTATCTGCCCCTGGGAAGGTGACTTCATATATTTGGGACTCAGTTTCCTAATCTATAAAATAAGAATATTGTATTCTATGGATTTCCTTCAAAAGAATCTTTCGATTTTATCACTATGATCTCATACTGCATGTTTTCATCTTTCCAATGAGACAAAAGTAAAAAGGGGATAACAGAATCACAAAAAGTATGTTTCTGCTAAATACTATGTAAATATTAAAAAGTCTTGCATTTTCTTCTGCAATGATTAGGGTAATTTTTTTTAAATAATGAAAAATAAAAGAGTTTTGATAAAGGCTAGAATTATGTCAAGATCTTGAATCCTTGAAGAAGCCCCCAAAAAACACAATTCAAGTTAGAAAACGTGTTCTATTCAAGTTTTGACAAAGAACCATGGTCAGAGTAACAGAACTGATAACAGTTAAAAATTACTGCGATTTAGATTTCATTTTACCTAGTTATTTATACAGCTTTAAACTTGTTCTAAGTGCTATTTTATAAAATAATGATTCATAAATATTCTTACTTTTATATTTAAAAAATTGGAAAGAAAAGCATGTACTTTGATTTAGTTACCTTATAGGAAACCTAAATGTCTAAGCATAAGGGTTTAACCAAAATGTTAACTGTTTACTTGGTGGCTGTGTATCATACCCTTGAGAGTTGGATTTTCAATCAAAACCAGTGATTGGCAAAAGCCACAGAGAATAACAGTTACATTTACAGTTGGTTATTATATCATTAGTGTAAAGAGAGGTCTTCTCTAATTTATACAAGACTGGATAACCTACGTGAATTTGTGTGAATAACTTAGAAAATTATCTTATTCAGCAGAGTATCATTCTTAGTAATATCATCCAAGAGGCTAGTTCTCAATAAGCAAAAGGAATTTCTTAAGCCAACAAATGACTTATCTTTATAACATGATTACAAATAATACTGAGATAACTCTCCAAGTAGATCTAACTATAACAAACAGACAAATTCCAATACACAAAGCTACATCTACCCCCAAATGGAAGCTCTTCCTGAAAATGCAAAGACAGCAGCACTTGTTCCCTCCTGCTTGTAGCTTCACTTTCATACAAAGCGTTGTAATAAATCTTCCTGTGGCTAGATTTAGTGCTATACTTGTACCCAATAATTACAAGCACATCCCAGCCTAACTCTTGGTGCCATCCAATGAAGCCCTTTTCCTTTAAAAACAAAACAAAATAAAACTGCTCATCAAAGCATATAAAGTGTGAGACCCTAGACAGGCTCAAGGAAACCTAGATTGCAGTCCCAGGTCCTGTCACTTAAAAAATACACTCCTTAGGCAAACATTTTACTCTTTGTGGACTGAAATCTCATCTATAAACTCTGGATATTTCTGCCTACCATACACCCTACAAAATTATGGGAGAAAAAAAATGAAAGCATGGTTAAAAAAAAAAAAAAATACTCTGAAACTGGTAAAAACCAATGCAAATCAAAAGAAGAAACCCAGAATGTGTTTACCTGGATTTAGAAGACTAAGAATGCTGACCTGGATCAGCCATTTAGTACCTGTATAATTAGCACTTCACCTCTTTCTATCTTACTTGTTGATTAGATCAGTGGACGTGCATGAGAATCTCTGTAATCCACATACTGACTCAGAAAACTACATATGAACATTATTTATGGTCTATTGTATTTTCATTTATTTTGTTTCACTGTATTATTTATTTATTTTGTTAAAGGCTTCCCAATTCTAGCAGTACCAGGAGTACTGCAGCAGTATTTCTAGACTAAATGACCTCCGCACCCTTTTCTAGTCTGAATTTCTATGAATTTATGTTGTGACAAAAAATGGCATCAATAAAATCAAAACCAGGACACCTAATTTATCAATTCAGAAAAATTTAAGGGCAGTATCTTAACTGGGTTTTTCAAATCACTAAATTGAAGTTATATATATGTATATGTATGTGTATATATACATATATATATATATGTATGTATACATACACACACACACACACACACACACACACACACGAATGGGAGGCAATATCCCTGTTCCTGTGATCAAACTCCATATTATTCACTTTATGTCCAAGTTTTAGAAGGAAAACTTATTAACTTCTTGTATTAATCAGCATAATAATGATATAATTGGAAGTTCATGAAGAGCTTAGGTTCTCCCTACTTTGCATTAAAATAGTACAAAATTCAGTAATTTAAAAAAATTTTTAAAAAATGTCATTGATGATATATTGTGCAAAGATGAAGTAAAAGGTTTCCTTATTGATTGCCGAGTTTTATCAAATGCTCCTGTTTAGAAATAATGTACTGATTGGGAATTCCCAAGTTGTTTCAAATAGAACAAATTCTTGCACTGGCTATGTCCAAAAAAAAATTTCAAGATGCTTCTCATTGGAGTATTAAAGCTGTTTTCTACTTTAAACGTATCCTTCATTTATGTTACTATTCTTCTATCTGATTTTCAAATAAACTGATGGCAATGATAGTTAATCACTCTATAGAGTTTCTGTGAGAGTACAGCCAGTGCCAAGAAAAGCAAGTCTGAAGAGATTTTTTTCTTTACAAGTTACTATATACATATATATATTAATAAAATAAGACAATATATGTAACTAAACTTTAAGTATATTGTATGTTTAACATTTAATATGGCACTTGTCATTACCTAGTAGAAAAGTATTTTATATTGTCATTAGCTATTCATTTTTGACTAAATGACTAAAAATAAAAACTAATTTCTATTTCTTACCAAGAAAGCTTGTAAAATTCTGCCATTTTCCACTACAAATATGAGTGAACATTTTTACTTTATTCTTATTTTAAATCAAAAAACAATAACACAGAAACAGATGTAAAACTCTAAAAGCTGAGTCAAATATTGTAGAATCTTCATTCAAGTAAAGTCCAACACAGAAATTAAATTTATAGGACTGTCACATTATCTAAATACCTTCCAAGTTATAACTAATTTAATTTAAAATCTATAAATAAATTTAATATGAAATCTTGCAGGTAACTGTAAAACATGATTGAATTGTTGTTGTTCAGCCTAGAGTGATTTGCCATTTCATTTTCTAGCTCATTCTACAGATGAGGAAACTGAGGCAAACAGGAAGAAGTGACACAGCCAGTAAGTCTTTGAAGGCGTATTGTATTTGAACTCAGGTCTTTCTTATATCGGGCCTATGGTCTATCCACTGTACCTATCTCCTAATCCAGCCCTTTGGCTGTATTTTTAAAACTCTTGCTTAATTACTTTTAAAAAACTTATGAATAAAATTTTATACTAAACATTATATAACGTAAATTTTAATGTGTAGCTTTGGGGAAAAATGAACACTACTCAGTGTAAACACTTAATGCATATATCTAAAAAAATTATGAATAGTAATAATAAATTACCTCAAGTGTTCGTAACACATTTTTGTTGTTGAAAGGGGTATGCAGAAAAAAAATATTGAGAACCACTGCTCTATATCATATTTTGAAACATAATGGATTTATATAATTCAAAATGATTTTGTTTTTTGCTGTGTGAATTACTGGTCTAATTATATCTGAGTGACTTTAGCTTTCATTGGGACTACACAACATTCTGCAGCTTAAGGCAATCATTATTTACAATATTATTTACAAACAGGAGCTTTTGAAAAAGCTCAGCAATCAATAAGGAATCCTTCTACTTCATCATCAGGACAATCTATCATCAATGACACTTTTAAAAATTACTGAATTTTGTGCTATTTTAAGGCAAAGGAGAGAGAGCCTAAGTTCTTCATGAGTATCTGTCATGCAGTTTTCCTTTCTGTTGTGGTTACACTTACTCTCCAAATAGTTCCACCAGAAACATTTCCCAAATTCCCTCCATCAAAATTCGACATTTTTAATATTTTAAAAATAAAGAACATATGAAGAAATATTACCTGCATCCAAAGAAAACTGATAAAGGGAAGAATGTATAGAATAATTTTACATATATATGTGTGTATTTATATCTAATGGTAGTCCTCTTTGGAACTAAAGGAGGGGGAAGAAATTTACATTATAACTGCTGAGTATGTAAAGGGAATAGCAAGTTGTACATAGTAGATTTGCAGTTCATGTGCAATCACTTTTTTTATTTTACTATATTATGGAAATGATTGTTTTGTTCTTTGAATTAAAAGTAAAATATTAAAAAAAAAATAAATGTAAAACCAGGAAAAAAAAAAAACCCTCAACAAAACACAAATGATTCAAAGACTCTATAGATGATAGAGCAAGATGGCATACTTTCTTCTTACTGCATTTTAGACTAGTTCTTCACTAATCAATTAACAAGAGAATCAACATAAGCTTTCAATCATCTCTAACTCTTATAGTTCTTGGAGCTAGAAAAATGTCTAGAAAATGAAGCCATTAAAATAAAATTCTACTAAATTACAACAATTTGACACCTAATGGAGAACTAATTTTCAGCTGATATTACCAACCATTCAGTCAACAAGTACTATATTCATTAAGCATCTTCTACATATGTGGCAATTTGCTAGTTATTAGGGATACAAATATAAAAAGCAAAACCATTACTAGTCTCAAGGGCATGAATTGTGGTTGCAAAAAAGTTTTGTTTTTGTCACTTATTTCAGTAAGACAACCTGGTCATAACAAAGAAAAACTATTAAACCAAAGCAACTCACAGTATCCTCTGGCAGTTTATGTAACATTTTCACCCATAATCTCCCACCTCTCTACTTGATGTTTAATAATCTTTAACATATTTCTATAAAATTTTTCTTAGCCATAAGTTTATAATGCCAGTTTTTATTTTATGTTTTGTGGCTTGTTTGCATTTAAAAAAAAATAACTTTTTGTTCATGCTCCTGTTTTCAGGAGAAAAAACATTTTTTGTTCATCTTCTCCCTCCCTAACAATAATTCTACTTTTTGTGAACCTGTCTGCAACACTAAGCTTGCTTGTCTCCATTATTATGGTTCTGGAAAATTCTTTTTAAAAGTGTTTAAACAAAAGCTAATTCTCAGGATAGAAGAACTAAAATATTTTTTATTTTCCCCAGGGTTTCTTTTTTTTTTTCTTTTCTCCCCACAGTTCTTTTTTTCACAGATTTTTAAAATATATTTTTAGTAATTTCAATATATTTCTCAATTTTGAATAAAATAATTTTATCATTTTAAAAAAATTTTGAGTTCCAAATTATTTCCCTTCTATCCCTCTCCCACTCCTTAAGAAAGCAAGTAATATGACCCAAATTACTCATATAAAGTCATGCAAAACATTTCCATAATAACCATACTGCAAAAGAAAACACACATAACAAATAAAACCAAGAAAAATAAAGTAAAAAAATATGCTTCAATCTATACTATAGTTCAAGGAACTAAAATATTTCCAAGACAACTATCATTGGAATTAACTTGTAATAATAACAAATACAAATATTACAAATGCCAATAGAATTAAAATAGAATCTCTCTTACAAGTTTAGTGTCTAGAGCCAGAGACTAGACTCCATACCTTTTTCTTCTTGTCCATGACAACTATTCAGTTCAGCAAGAAGTTGATTAAATTCCTCTTGGGGAGCCAGCCAGTTGTCCTATAAACATAAAAAATATATATAAGGAATGGTCCTGCTCAACAGGCATCTTATTGTACTATCAATGGAAAGCAAAAGTAAATATTAATGATGATGATGATGATAAAAGCTGATATATAGTGCTTGATTGTGCATATTTACAAATATTATTTGATCTGATCTTCATAAGAAGCCTTATGCAATAATTATCCTCATTTTCTTGTTTGTGGTCACAAACATTCAGAATCTTTACCTCAGTTAATTTTTCTGGAGAGAGGAGTGTCTATTCTTATAAACAGAAACTTGTTCTGGATGACTCAAGACTTCAGCTACAATAAACTCCACTTCAAGTATTTTTACTCTGATACAATCACATTATTATATCCGATATAAATAACCAGTGTAAGGAATTTATCTCTAAAAAATTTCATATATGTCATTAAAACCCCAAAATTAATTTAAACTTGGGTTTAAATCTCTATCCACCTACCAGGTGAGGGGTCCCTTGGGCAAGCAACCTTATCTCTTTCTGAGCCTTATTTTCTTTATATGTAAAATGAAATGATTTAATTAGATGATCTCTAAAGGCCCTTTCTGCTCTATTTTTATGATCCTATTATGATATTCAGCTACCTCCCCAAAAACAACAAGGATAACAATGAAGATCATCGTGTTTTCTAGCAGTTAACTAGTTTACAATTTTTATCTTTTAACTCTAAGATCGCCTTGCCAAAAACTTCTTCAGAAGTTCCCCAAGTGTTTTCAAAAATGTTCAAAAAAGTAATGTATCTGTCAATTGGCCAGATTCCCAGGAACAGCACCAGTTGGGGTAAGAACAATAGGAAGTCATGCTGACTTCACAGTGTTTTGACAATGAAAAAGGCTAATTCTTCAATACCCTGAGCTGAAGGGCAGAAACATGGGAAAGAATAACAGTAACAGAATAATTTACTACTAATAATTATTAAGAGACAACTTTTACATAAGGCTTTAAGATTTGCAAAGTGCTGCACATGCATCATCTCAATTAATATTCACAACAACCTTTGCCAAGTAGATACTAAAAGATATGACTATCATCCTTGCTTGACAGATGAAGAAAATGAGCTTCCTAGATGTGAGTGACTTGCCCATGGTCACATAACTTGTTTTACAGAAATAAGATCTGAATCCAGTCCTGAGTTCAACCCTTCCTACCTAATAAGCCCCATACTCTATCCTCCATGCCAATAATTCCAATACTCTATCCTCTATGCCCCAAGAATTCACCTCTTGAAATGAATTTTTTTTCCTCTAGAAAAAAAGATCCAATTTTATTTTACTTAATAATATTCTTATTTAAATTTCAATACTGTTGTTGTTGTTCAGTTGTTTCAATCATATTCAACTCTCTGTGACCCCATTTTGAGGTTTTTCTTAGCAAATAAACTGAAGCAGCTTGTCATATTTTTCTCCAGCTCATCTAACAGATGAGGAGCTGAGGCAAATAGGCTTAAGTGACTTGCTTAGGGTGACATGATTAATAACTGTCTGAGGTTGGATTTGAATTCATAGAGATGAACCTTCCTGATCCCAAGCCCAGTACACTCCATCTACTGAGCCACCTAGCTATCCTTATATCAAATTTAATTTAATATTAAAGTTAGTTCCATTGCTTAGGTCTGTATCAAACAGGATTAAAGGTCAGTAGAGAAAGAATATCAAAATGTTTCAGATGATGAAGAACCTACGATTCAGAATTAATTGCAGTTAATGCACAAACTGGATAGAAAACAATACTGTGAACCTGAATTGTCTAGCAATCTAATGAAAGGCTTTACATTGGCCATCCAAGGAATACTGCTCACCTCGTGATTGGCTGAGGCTCCAAGGCCAAGCTGGTTGTTTTTAACTTGAACTTTAATATGTTCTGTGGCTCCTTGCTCCTGAGCCCCTAGTCCCTATACAGAAAGAAAACAAAAATAAAGGATTAACACCATGTACACCCATCAATTATTCACAACTAAAGATGTCTGAAAGTCTGACAACTCACTTATAGGACAACTATTCAGTCTCAGAACACCCTTTATAAACTTACAAAATTATGCAGAAAGAAAGAAAGAAAGAAAGAAAGAAAGAAAGAAAGAAAGAAAGAAAGAAAGAAAGAAAGAAAGAAAGAAAGAAAGAAAGAAAGAAAGAAAAAAGAAAACAACAAAGGAGATCCATGATTTCAATGGTAAAGCAAACTCCTGTAAGAAACCCCCATCTTCCAATAAGGATCAGTAACTTCTAGGCAACCAAGAGTCCTAGAATTGCCCAGAACTCTGAATAGGTAAGTGCTTTGCCAAGAGTCAGTAGGGAGGCAGAATTTGACTCATCCTGACCAAGACAACTCTCTCCTCAGGACAGCCTTGTCATATAATGAGAACAATAATGGTAAATAAGAGCAGCTGATATGTACATAGCACTTTAAAGTCTGTAAAGACTTTATGTATGTCATCTTCTTTAAGTCTTACACCAATTCTGTGACGTAGGTCCCATAGGTATTATCTCTGTTTTACAGACAAGGAATGGAAACTCAAAGATTATGGTCACAAAGCTGGTAAATGTTCAAGGCACAATTTTAACTCTTTCTGACTCCCAAGTCCAGCACTCTGTCCACTAACCATGCTGTGTTTCACAGGAAAATAACCCTTTCTAATGTCCTAAAACAAATAATGCCATATACTTATTTAGATACATTTTCTGGGAAGACCTGCCAAAAAAAGAGGAATGAAACCAGGTATATCATTAAAAGTACAACTATCCATTCGGTAAAATTAATTTAAATTCAGGTATATAATTAAGAACACCACTACATTTTGGGAATATTTAACATCATCCCATATGCACAGATTTAACTGAGTTTATGATAAATAAGTTACAACTCCCAGACATTTCATCTGTTTTCATTCAAGGAATGCAATGAAGCATTCCTTGCTTCACTGAGCCAAGCAAAAGATTTTTTAAAGTTAAATTTTATTTTTCTTTTTTAAAAAATCATACCTTTTTATTTTCAAAATATATGCAAAGAGTTTTCAACATTCACCCTTACAAAACTTTGTTCCAAATTTTTTTCTTCCTCCCTTACCCCACTTTTCCCCTAGATAGCAAATAATCCAATATATATGCTAAATATATGCAATTCTTCTACACATATTTCCATATTTACCATGCTGCACAAGAAAAATGAGATCAAAAAGGAAAAAAGTGAGAAAGAAAACAAAAAGCAAGCAAACAAGCAAACAACAACAAAAAGGTGAAAATACTACATTGTAATCCATATTCAGTCCCCATAATCCTCTCTCTGTGGATTCTCCATTACAAGTCTATTGGAATTGGCCTGAATTATCTCATTGTTAGAAAGAGTCAAGTCTATTAGAATTTATCATTGCACAATCCTCTTGTTGCTATGTACATAAATTTTATTTTTTTTTTTGTCAGCAAAACCACTATTTTTACCTCATATCCTTGCCTCAGTGAGAAAAGAAAAATAAAGCCTGTTACAAATGTAAATAGCTAAGTAAAACAAAATTCCACATTGGCCAGGTTCTTCCTAACTATGCACACATGGTGCATATGTGCATCTACAGGTGTAGATATTATATTACATATGACATATATGATATAATAAATAATAATATACATATTATATGCACATATGTCCACATCTTTCATTTTGCACTGAGTCTTTTGCCTCTCAAGAGTTGAGTAGTCTCTTTCATTAGTACTTTTCTGGAACAGCTGATTAGCCATGACTGATCATTATGCTGCTCAGAGTTCCTAAGTTTTTAAATGTCTTGACAATATTGCTGTCATTATATAAATTAATCTCATCCTAATAGCTTCATCCTGCATCAGTTCATACAAGTCTTCCCAGTATCCCAGAGCCCAACAATAGTTAGATCACATTTGTCTTCCTTCCCGCCACCCAGTGTATCCCTCTTTTTTTTCCCTTTCTCTTCTTCTTTTAAGATTATCAAAACAGAACTGTTCCCAGGTTTTCTGTCTAACTAGACTTCCTCTATTACTGTTGATAATAATAATGGTTCAGAGGGGACATGTATTATCCCCCCAGAGTAGAATATAAGCAGTTTATGGTTGTTTATTCCCTTTTTAAACTAATGTTTGCTCTTCAAAGTTTCTATATAGCCCTAGTCTTTCCATCAGGAATACTTCAAAGTACTTTATTTCATTAAAGATCCATTTTTCTCCCAAAGGATTACAGATTATATTCAGCTTTGCTAAGTAAATTATTGTTGGAGGTGAGTGGGTGAGTGAGTGAGTGAGTGTGTGTTTGCTTTCTGGAATATCATATTCCAAACTCTCTCTTCTTTAGAGTGGATACTACTTAATTGTGTGTGACTGGTTGCTTGCACTAGATTGTCTTTGACCTGAAATCTCTAGATTTTGTCTATATTAATATGTTTCTGGGAGTTCTTTTTTCCTCAGGATTCTCAGGAGCTAGTTATAAGTGATTTGTCCAAAACAAGTTCTTAATCTATGATTAAGAACATAAATATATCCCTATTTAAAAGTAAAAAATATTCTTCCATTCAGTAAACATATACTAAAAGCTTATGTTCAAGACACTGTGGTAGTCATTAAGGATGGAGACACAAAGACAAAAATGAAATAGGCCCTACCTTTAAAGAACTTACATTTTACTGGAAGGACAAATTATTCATATGGATAAGAAATTACAAGGTTTGGCAAGGGAGACCTAAGATTAAGATAAGAAAGGGCCTTGTGTAAGAGATAGCTCCTAAATTAAATTTTGGAAGTTAGGGATTACAAGAGGTGAAGGTGAGTAGACAGAGTGCTCAAATCAAGAAAAAGGTATGGAAAGTCTACACAAAGATATGGAAAGAAGAGCTAAGATGTCATGTTCAAGAGAACAATTTGATTAGAATGCAGAATACATGGGGTCAGGGAAATGAAGGTAGGGTGTGGAGAGGGAATGGGGAGGAGGAATAATGTGAAACAATTCGGAAAATAGAGACTGGAAATAAATTGTGAAAGGCTTGACATGCCAAGCTAAAGAATTTGTATTATTATTATTATTATTTTTAAATAACATGCCATTCAAAATTCTTGAGTAGGGGGATGATGTAATCAGATCAATGTTTTAGAAATATCAATTTGGCAACTACATGAAGAATTCTGGAAGCATGTAAAAGCACATTTTCATAGGTGAAGCCTCCCCATACCCCTTTTAAATACCTTTCCCTTAGACCATCCCATTTTCTCCAGCATTTTTTGGCCAAACTTGGACTCATCATTACTCCATGCAGTGTTTCTTGGATCTAGAGACCATTTCTGCTTCCGCCGGGCTATAAACAAAATTGAAAAGCAACTTAATCTCTAAAAAAAAGAAATGCTAAATGAGATATGTAAATACATTCAGTTTTAAAGTTTTAAAATACAAATCTCTCTGACAGAGCGGATGTCAACTCTACTAAATTGTCAAAAGAACTGGATTTTAATCCCAATTGCACAAAAAAAATCACAAACAAATTTCCAGCAAACTGAGATGACGTACTTGCATTGGAACTTTCTGGTTCTCAGTACTTATGGTTCAACAGCTACTGTTAGGTATAAGTTTAGGTACAAGTAAAATTTTTGGGGAGAGGGGAAATTAATCACTAGGTAAACATAGGTCAAAAGTCTAAATTCTTTAAAAAATAAAGAGGTAATCAAATTACAATATCATAGACTTAGAACTAAAAGAAGCCTTAGAAATCATCCAGTTCAACCTTCTCTCTCATATATGTCAATTTTCAGTGTTAAAGTTTGCACTGGTTTCATTTTTTTGTTTTAGAATTGGTTTCAGGGACACCATTATGGCTGGACAATAGTTCCTGTAAAAAAGATAGAGCTAAAAATTAAATAAGAATCAACAGAATGACAAGGGATTCAAACCCCTAATATGCTACCCCTACGATACACTGGGAGAGGCGATGTTAAAATAAAAGTAAAGACACTCCCAGGTCTGCTATGGTAAGACTCTTATCTGGAATACTCTATTCAGTTCTGAGTACCATACTTCACTACACGTCCTGGACAACGTTCAGAAACAGATTTTTAAAAAGATAAATGAAAGGGCTGGAGAAGATTCTGCACAAGGACCATTTGAAGATATTGAAGATGTTTACTTTAGAAACAAGAAGGCTTACCAAGGACACAACAGCTCTCAATATTTGAAGGGTTGAAATATAGAAGGATGAGATTTGTTATATTTTGGTCCTAGAAAGCAAAGTTAGGATTTCTGGATAAAAGTTAGAAAGGTAGACTGATGTTTAATGGAAATCTTCCTAACAATCAGAGCTCACTAAAAGTAAAATTGGAGTGTCTCAAGAAACAATTCCTCATATGGAGATCATCAAGAGGGATTAGATGACTACTTGCTGGCAAGGTGGTGGAAGAAATTCTTAGTCATCCAAGTTTTCCCCAGATCACTGGAGGTTCACCATTTTAAGCATCAAACTGTCTTGGATTGAAAATTTTTTGAAAATGTATTATATATTTCACTTCTTTACTAGAAAAAAATAAACATGATTTTGGCTTTTCTTGAAGGTTGTATGTCATCATTTTGAGCATAAATTATTATACGGTTCTATTTTATAATGATGCAGTTGAGAGGGAGAGAATCAATAAGGTGCAAAAAAGTTTTTGCTTCCATACTAGGGGGCAGTGCTCAAGGAATTCCTCCCTTTATGCTTTATTAGTTGCCTCTTCCCTTGATATCAGATGTGGCTTCCTACTACTGTCAGTATCTCTTCCTTCCTAACCTAATTTGGTTTTTCTAATCTGTCATAAGCCTGAAAATCAAATAACGAAACTTGTTAAAACCAGGTGTAAAATAAAAGCAGGATATGTATAAGAGGTGAATTGCTCCTCTATGAATGAAAAGATAAGTTTTCACTGCATGAACTTTTAAAACATCAATTACAGCCCTTTAAGGACCTTTTTTTTTTTTTTTGGGGGGGGGGGGTAGGGGGCATCCTTTCCATTTTCCATGATTTGAATAAGAAAGATTGTCAAACATCTATTCCAGATGGATGAGATGCACCACAGTTACCAAAAATGGGACTAAAAAGGTTGGTTTTGCTAATTACAAGGCTCCAAATTTTACCAAAGTTTAGAACCATTTTTTAAAAACTCTTTAACAATGATACTATAAAGTAAAAGTAATATGCAGGAGGTAAACATAGTGGGACTGAATTGGGGAGTGTCAGGATTCCTGACCATTATTTCTAACTTCATAGTAGCTGGGTGATGCTAGAAATAGCTGTCGCTGTCTATGTTTCAGTTTCCTCCTGTATAAAGCAATATTAATGATGGCACATAAGATGTCTCAATCCCCAAACAAATAGAATATGAGAAGAACAGCTTGAAACCTAAGGGCAAATTACGGCAAACTGTAGCAACAATCTTGGACTTAAAAGTCAGAAAGATGGGGTTCAGATTCTTTCTCTGAAACGAGCTGTGTAACTATGAACAGATCTCTGGGCCTTGGTTTACAAATCTATAAAATGAAGATGTTAATAATACCTGTGATAACTGACATATGGCGGTGAAAACAAGAAATCATGGGTAAAGCCTTTCACAAATGTATAAATATTGAGAGTAACCGTAATTATATAATATATGCTACCAAATACTATTGTGCAAAATCTCTCCATTTAGTTCATTTGGCAGGAAGTCCAATGCTCTAGCTAAGTAAGCATGTAGTAAAATAGGACAAAAATACTTCCACAAAAAGCTATCTGGCCTATACATAACCTCAAACCTGTCAAACAGATGGATGGTCTTCAACTTAAGTGGAAAATGCCAGTGACATCAAGTCAGGTATGATAAGAGAAAAAAGTCAAGAACTTCCTCTCTTTGCAGACTTAAAAGAAAAAAATGAAAGGATGAAGGCTTATTAACAGTTTAGATTTAATAGCAAAGGAATGAATTCTTCAAATTGTGTTTTTCCTTAAAAAGTTGTTCTACACATTTATCACATTAATATAGTCTCATTATATGTTAACTAGTTTCGGTTATTTCTTATTCTCTAAATTCAGAACTTAGAATCATTTCCTAAGTTTTCTACATCTACCTTTAATCCATCCCAGTATCATTCTGTAGATGGGACAAAATCTTTTGCAGCATCCATTTGTCTTTGTCCGTCCATGTTTTTTTCAAATAAAACTCAGTCATACAGATGCCATATACACATACATACATATATAACTATTACAATGCCTAACACATTGGCAACAGTCAAAAATTAGAACAGAATGTTCTTAAAAATTAAAAATTCAACTTGAAAACTAAAATGTGATATTTGCAGCTATTTTACAAATTCAGACTGGTAAATTCAGCATTATATTGCTCCATAGGAGCGCTTAATAAATGTTAGTTGATTGCATTTAAGTAGCATTGAGAGTATTCTTAATCATAATGAAGGCACCACAGCCACCTGGTGACAGTTTTCCTCAACTGCCACTTCCTACCTTTCCCAAATCTGAGTCCCACTGCTACTATCTCACTTTTTCTTCCCCCATTAGAATGGAAGCTCTCTGGGGGCAAGGTCCATTTTACCTTTTTTAAAAATCTAAATTCACAGTCCTAGCAGAGTGTTTGGCACACAATAAGCATTTAAACGTTTGCTGACTTAATTTTTTTTTTTAATGTTTTATGTTAAAGACACTTTATTGTATCCTATTTGACAGTACTGAAAGGATGAGTACCTGTCCAGGAAATTGCCCTTTCTAGCATCCCACTCTCTCACTGCTCTTCAGTCTCTGTCCAATGGCTGGTTCCCTGTTGTCTATAAACATGAAGGGCTAGCTGAGTCCTTTTCAAGGCTATTCATCCACTTCCAACAAACTCTCAATTGTTGCTACAAGAAGCTATGGTTTGTGAAGCAGGGACACCCCCGTAAAACTGTTTTAGCAGATGGGCTAAACCTAGATGGGAGTAATTGATAGACCTCAAACCCACAGTGGGTTAGGATATCCACCCTAAAAATGAATGTAAACTGTTTGCATTTTTGTTTTTCTTCCCGGGTTACTTCTACCTTCTGAATCCAATTGTCCCTGAGCAACAAGAGAACTGTTTGGTTCTGCACACATATATTGTATCTAAGATATACTGTAATCTCTTTAACATGTATAGGACTGCTTGCCATCTGGGGGAGGGGGTGGAGGGAGGGAGGGGAAAAAAATCGGAACAGAAGTGAGTGCAAGGGATAATGTTGTAATGAATTACCCTGGCATGGGTTCTGGCAATAAAAAGTTATTTAAAAAAAAAAAAAGGATATCCACCCTAAGCAATTAATACTTTTTCTGGCAGAATGGGTGGATGAGAACAATTTGTTCCAATGGCTATGAAAGTGGGCAATGTAGGCACTGTGGAACACTAAGACCTTGGCCAGGTAAGACAATGTCAAGGGCATCCATTGCCATCACCAGTCATCTTGATTTTGTCCTGCTACTGAACTTCAATGACTCAGGAAGAGAGAGGGAGGCTGATGACTGTGCACTTATGGCTCACTTAAATCTACTTCATGTTACCTTGTGATACCATTGGCCCTCTTCTACACGTTAACACCACTAAGGCAAGGCTAGGTAAGCCTTGGGGATATCCTGGGCTTAACTCATCTCTGACACATGCTGGCAGCACCCCCTCAGTGCTCCCAAGCAATTCTTTTTAAGACTTGCAGGTGGAAGTATCAATGAAATCACAGGTCCAATTTTTTTTTTAAAGTCAATTAAAGCTCACTAAATCCTTGAGGTTGTGCTAGGTACTAGGAACAACATGAGGGTATTAGATCCCATGTCACACTGTTGATTCATATTAAACTTGTAGCTATCCCCTGATGCATTAGGATAGGCAGCATTCAGAATGTCGCAGGAGTTAACAGTTCTGCTCTGTTACAATCAGGTGATGTAGAATACTGGGGATACCTTCTTTTCAAATGAGCAAATCCTGCCCTCAATGAGCTTTCATTTGACTGGGGGAATTCAACATGTACATGCTTTAAAATCAAGTAATGCCAGGTAATTTCAAGGGGAAGAGAGTGCTGACCACTGGAAGGGGAGAGCAGAAAAGGCATCAATCATGAGAAGTTGGCATTTGAGAAAACAATAAACTGGACATGACAAATATGCAATAAGGCTTTATCAGCTACATCTAATGTTTGTATGGTGCTTTACAGTTTACTTTAATCCATCACCTTGCAGACTAAGTGCTAGTCCCATTACCTCATTTTATAGAGCTTGCCCACATAGCACGCTCATGAACCCTTGTCTCATATGAAAGGTGTCCCTTCTCCTGTTGAAGACTAATGCATCTACATCCACAGGTTAATTCTTTCCATCTTACCTTCTCCAACTCTGACTTATCTCCACTCTTTCTGTCTAATGGCTGCTTCCCTATTGCTTATAAACACGTCCATGTCTTATTTATCCTCAAAAAAACTCACTCGATCCACATAGCCCCTCTACTTAACATTTCACATCTCTCCATTTTGTGGCTAAATTCTTGAAGAAGGTCATCTACAATAAGTGCCTCCACTCACTTCCTTTCCTCTCACTGGTCTTAATCTCTCTACAATTTGGCTTCAAACCTAATCCTTCAACCCAAACTGCTCTCCCCAAAGTGACTGATGTTTTAATTGCCAAATCTAATGACCCTTTCCCAGCCCTCACCTTTCTTGATTTCTTGTTAGTCTTTGCCCCTGTTGATCATCATTGTCTTCTCCTTGAAACTCTCTTCCCTCTAGGTTTTTATGACATAGCACTCTCCAGTTCTCCTTCTATTTGCTGCTTTTTGCTAGATTCTCAGAGAATTCTTGTCTACTAATCCTCTCCTTGTTCCATTTGTTGGGGGCCATGCTTTCTTTTCTATTTCACCTGATGATTTCACAAGATTCCATGAATTCAATTATTACTTCTATGCTGACGAGTCTAAAACCTACTTATTCAGCCCAAACCTCTTTGCTGACTCTAGAGTTGCGTCTCCAACTGCTCTTCCTGCATCTGGAACTAAATGTCTAACGGATATCTTAAACTCAACATTTCCAAAATGAAACTCATCATCTTTCCCTCCCTCCCCTGTTCCCAACACCCACCATTTCCTAAGCACTCAAGTTCACAACCTAGAAGTCGCCCTAAACTTAATGTCTCATCCCTTCACCCTATATCCAATTTGTTGCCAAGGCCTGTCGATGTCATCTTTATAATACCTTTCACCTATGCCCTCCGCGCCTGACACTGCCTCTCCTCCCATCTAAGTCCTTCCTCTTCACCTTGCAATATCCTACCGGTAGATCTTCTTGCCGCAGGTTTCTCCCCACTCCTGTCCACCTTCCACTTAGCTGGTAAAGGGGATCTTCCCAAAGTGGCTCATCACCTCCAGGATCAATATGAAACCCTTGTGTTTGGTGTTCAGAACCTGCCCCCTTATCACACCAGTCTCCACCTTTCCCCGTCACTCCCCCCCACACGCCACAAGGCAGTGACAGCGGCTTCTTGGCTGTTCCTTCCCATCTCTCAGCCCTGGACATTTTCACCGGCTGTCCTCTCATTTCCAACCCCCAGCTCCGCTCAAGCAGCAGCTGAACTCCCACTTTCTACGGGACACCTTTCGGATCCCCCGAATTCTAATGCCTTCCGACCCTTGAGCGTCTGCAATGTATCCCGTCTATAAAGTCTGTCTGTCGTATTCAACATATAGGACTGCTTGCCATCTGGGGGAGGGAGAGGGGAAAATCGGGACAGCAGCGAGTGCAAGGGATAACGGTGTGAAAAACGACGCAGGCACCGGGTCTGGCAATAAAGAGTTACTACAATAAAAAAACACAAAGTTTGTCTGCAATGCGCGCTTGCGGGTTGTCTCCTCCATCACCCTGCGAGCCGCTTGGGCTCAGGGACTGTTGTTATCTTCTGAATCTCGGGCCTTAGGACAAAGCTTTTTAAACTGGGAGCTGGGACCTCGCGCGCGCTCGCGAGACGGACTAGTTATCGGGAAATGTCTGATCCGTAGCCTGTTTTATGCCCTACCTAAGACTCTCTCTGGCCACGCGAGCAGCGCATGAGGCGCCAGACGCCCCAAGTGGGACTTAAAACTCGGATCCTCCACCCTCCGGCGCCGGTTTCCTCGGGCTACCCAAGCCCGACAGGGCCCTCCCGCAAGGCTGCCGGGGCATGCGCGCTGCCGTTATTCCCATTTCGCGGGGGAGGAGGGAGGCAGAGCGCCGGGACCAAGCTCTCGCGGCTGGAGGGGTGAGGCAGCGCCGAGAGCGGTCTCCCTGACTCGGGGTCCGGCGCTCCACCCACCAGGGAGTGGCCGCCCACGTCTGCCGCCAAAGTTGTCCTCCCGGAACAGGAGTGACAGAGGCCGCCGCGAGGCCCGGGCAGGCGGTGCGACCACGGAGGGGCAGGATGCCCAGGGGAGCCTTCCAAGGAAGGGAGCCTTCCAAGGAAGGGGGCCCCCGCGTGCCTGATAGCGGCACCTCTCGGCGACTGCGAGCCCGCGGCTGCGAGCCCGCGTCCGCTCAACCCCAGGGACGGCCCCGAGCACAGGAACTCACGTTCAGCCAGCATCGCCATTCTGGAGGCGCCGCCGCGCCGCAGGCAGCCCCGCGGGAGCACGGCCTTCCTCCCGCAGCCGGAGAGCTCCGACGGCCGGGAAGCGCACGAGGAATCCGAGGCAGCCGGCGGTGGCGGCGCGGCCCGATGACGCCACAGGGACGCGACAGCCTCCGCCGCAGGCTGCGGAGTGGCGAGGCCTGAGAGGAGGGGGCGTGTCCCAGAGGAGAGCGGATCCCGAGAGAGAGGAGGGCGGAGCCTGGAGGCAGGGGGAGGGGAGCGGGGAGGCTGGGAAAAGAGGAGGAGGAGAGAGGAGAGGGTAAGAAAAGGAGGAAGGAGGGAGAGGAGCAGGTTGCTTTGTCAGAGACTCTGAGGTGACATTTGACCCCCCCACCCCCAATTTAGCACATGGGGAAACTGAGGTTAAGCATTTGCAAAAGGTCATACAACAGTTAATAATACCAGCTAGTATTTATACAGCGCTTTTTAAGAGCTTTACAACTATCTCATTTTATGCTCACTGCAATCCAGTGGGGGAGGCGCTGATAATGCTCCTGTTTATCAGGTGAGGAAACTGAGGCAGACTGAAGTTAAGTGCCTGGACCAGAGTTATGCTGTTGAGGCAAAGCTTGGTCTATCTGGCTGCAAATCCAGGACCCTAATATAGATCCACAATGTACTAGGTCAGTGGTACTGATTGTGAGGGATTCAGAGACCCTTACCCAAAATGACTACTCAGAGATCACTCAGTAGAAAGGAGAAAAGTTGTTTGTTAAAAACCTCCGGAGGATGAGCCGTCCCATCACGAGATAAGAAAGAGAAAGCTCGCGGTAGCAGGGCTAAAGAAGTAGTAAGATACATAGCTTTTATACGAGAAATTACATCACAAGTAAGAGAGCATTGAGAAGGGGAGGGGGAGGCATCTAATTGGTTGTTGCTATTTGGGGAGATTGGAATGGAAGGTTTCTGTTTCCCTGAAATCTCCTGATTTCTAGGAAATAAAATCAGTCTTTCAGGCTTAATCAAGCAGACAGTGGTCCAGCTAATAGACTAAATATCGATAAATGTCAAATACCAATAAATGTCATCAGCTCAGGTTAAGTAAATATGTTTCTAGCCGGCCAAGGCTCAAGTAGATGTGAGCCTGTACATATTATACAGGTCACAGGGGAAACGCAGAAATAGTAAAATAAAATACAGAAAAAGAATTCATACATTCCTGTAAATTCTTCACCTTATCTCCCGCTGTTCCATACACTAATAATAGTTCTCTTTTATCAATTGAAGATTTTCAAAGTTCTTTAAGATCCCATTTGATAACGTACTTCACAGCGACAAAGTAGACACCATTTTTATTGCGCTCATTTTACAGATAAAGAAACTGAAATTTACTGGACTTGAGTGACTTGACACACAGCTGGGCAACGTCTGAGGTAGCGTTGGAACTCGGATCTTCCTGATTCTGAGGTTAGTGTTCTATCTGGTCCCAACTCTGTTGGAAACCTGCTATAAGAATGTGTAAATTGTCAGAGAGAAGAGTGCAAATTGATGGAGGAGGAATGGGGCCATTCACAGATTGATGTTTTTAATACTTTGAACATAGTGATCGTAACAAAACAATAATAATATGGTCCCCAAGTTAAGATTCCAAATCTGGATTCCAAGGGTTTTGACGAGCGAAGCTGGGACTCTGGTGATGTGGGATCAGTCCAGCTCTTTTCAGGTTAAGTGATGACTGTACTCAATACAGTAACCCTTTGGGGAAGCTGTACTTGAGATTTCACAGAAAGAAACTGCTGGGGATGCAGGAATGGTGGCTCAAGGAGATAGCCATCTAGTGGACAACAACGGATATTCCACTCATTTGCCAGATGACCTTAGCTTAAAAAGGCCAGCGTCGCCTATTACAACCGGGGCCATTTCCAGTTCTCCTGATCTCTCTAGCCACTGGACTCAGATGGCTCTGGAGGGGAAAGTAAGGCAGGTGACCTTGCACAACCCTCGTCATGGCATCATCTTCCTGATGTCATGGTTCTCTTGGAGAACAAAGGACAAACAACAACAGCGACAACAATTTTGTTGTTTTTTTCAGTCCTTCAATTGTGTTCTACTCTTTGTGATCCCATGGATTTGTCCATGAGGTTTTCTGGCAAAGGTACTGGAGTGGTTGTCCAGACACCGTTCTAAGTGCTGGGGATATAAAAAGAGGCAAAAAATAGCACCAAACCTCAAGGAGCTCACAATCTGATGGACTGTGAGACAGTAGAAGGTGCTTTATAAAATATTTCTTGGATTGAACTGAATATGCACCTTTTAGTGTTGGTTTTATTTCTCTATTTGTCCTGACACATTTTCCTATAATAACTAGCTGTTGCTAGTCCCATCCTATCTAGCAAAGTACACTGGCTCACATGAGAAGACTTGGTGGGTATGAAAAGACTACCTGTTCAAAAAGATAGTTCTGCATTTTCTCTTTCTCATTATCATTAAAGGTCATTTAGAGGGCTATATCTATATCTATAACGAAATTTTTAAAAGTGTGAAACCTATAGACTGTATTAAACATGTTGTATATAAAGCATGCATCATTGTGGGAACTTAATTAGTGAAAGTCAGCCATATGATCTCATGATCTCTACTTAAGCCTAAAAAAAGGTAATTTGTCATTCTACTGATTAACTAGGATATCTAGATGGTAGATAGAATACTGAGCTTGAAATAAGGGAAACCTGAGTTCAAACTTGGCCTTAACACAAGCTTTGTGAACCTGAGGAAATCATTTAAGCCCTATTAAATTGAGACTTTTTGTCTCAGTTCCTCATCTGTATAATGTACATTGGAACATGAAAAATAAAAAGACAGTTCCTGTAAGATGTAACATGTACATCAATCTAGCAGAAGTAAGAATCAGAAAAGTAGTTTGGGGGGGAGAAGGGGTCCAGATCTGTATAGGAAATTCTATAGCCCAGTAAGGAAGTTCTCACTAAATTTATAGAAGTTATGACTTGCCCATAGGCATGTGACAAGTCTGTGTCAGGGACAGAATCTGAATCTATGTCTTATTATTGACTCTAGGACCTGACCTAGAATCATTATGCTAAGATGACTCTCACAACAAGGCCAAAGGAAAGGTCAGGTGGAAAGTAATAGACAAAAAGCAAGAGATAATATAGAGACTAAATGAACAATGCTTGGCAATTTATTACATGGATAAAAGAATCAAGGATGATGCTGAGATTATAAGCTTATGTGACTAGGAAGGTAGTGATACAATCAACAGAAATGGGGAAGTTAGGGAAAGGGCAGGGTTTTTTGGTAGGATATAGAAGGAGAGATGAGTTTAGTTTCAGATATATTGAGTCCAGTGGCAAGACAAAAGTCAAGAAGATTGGATATAGCCCAGAATTCAGTGGGTGATCTTGACCTTTCTAAATTAAGTTCTTTTCCAGATTGCACTTTATTTGAGGCAATACCCATTCTATGAGGCCTCTACAAAGAGAGAAGGACTTCCAGAGAGATGTTGTAATTTAAACAGTTGTCTCACATATTTCTTACATGTTTTATGTTTTAAGCTTGCTCCTCTCACAGAGGGCAGCTACTGCACAGATAACATGCTAAAGGCAACTAATACAAAGCGTTCTCCTAAAAACCTGGTTCATTCCTTTCTTCAAATATATCCACTCCTCCTGTGGGAGGAGTAAGCTTTTAGACTATAATAGTAGTGAGGCACACGTGTAAGAAATTTAACTCAACACCCCTCTCTCTGGAAGTCCTCTTTTTCTAGAAGCCTCATAAAGAAGCATTTGCTGTTTTGTTATTGTTGTTGTTGTTCATTCTTTGTTCTCCAAGAGGACCAATGACATCAAAAGAATAATGTTTTAATTTGTGGATAAACTGGATTGAAATGAGGCAGAATTATAAAAAAAAAAATTCAGAGTCACTGGAATTCAGGGGGCAGTGGGTAACCTTGGCCTCAGAGTGAGATATTAGTTGTTGTTTGGAAGAAGAGGGTCTTTTGTGTGGCCCCAGAGAGAAGAACCAGAAACAGCAGCAGGAAATTGTAGAGGAAAATTTAGGTACAATATAATGGGGAAAATAATAAGTAGAGCTATGCAAATAGATTAAGCTAAGCATACAAGTACAAAGTACAAATAACAAGTATATATCCAACTTAATTCAATCCAATATTTATTAAGTGCCTAGGCACTGTGTTTTATATATATATATATATAAATATATATGTATATGTATATATACATATATACATACACACATATAAAACATAATTATAAAATTAAATACATAAATATATGACTGCAAAATACAATTACATTTTACTTACATATAAGTTGCTAAATACATGGTAGTTTGGGAAGGAGAATACTTCCAGGTTCAGGGTTCAGGAAAAGCTTCATGATGAAAATATTTCCAGAGATACATCTTGAAGGAGAATACATAGAAATTATTCTATAATTTGGAGGTAAGGAGGAAATGCATTTCAGGCATAGGAGACCTCTGGTCCAAAGGCAAATGTTAGATACTCATCCTTAGTGTTAACACTTGGAGAACTCTGGGTCCCTACCCTGTTTCTAGCTACACCTAAACAGAACCCCCACTTCCCCAGAAGTTTCTAACTGCCATTGCTCCTGGGCAGAGATAGTTCCAAGAATATTTCTGTGACTTTTTTTTTTTTTTTTTTTTTTTTTTTTTTGGTAACTCTTCAATACCTTTAACACTCTCTTCCTGTGGTTCAGCTGTTCCATGTATCCTGTGTAAATGCCCCCTTCTGTTTCCCACAACCATGTCCTATAAGAATCCCATTCTTCCCTTCCTCCCTGGGAATTCCTGTCTGAATGAGGCAGCATGTTATCCTGTATTGCAATTCCTCATCCTCAACTCAGATAAATGCCTTACTTCATTTATGATCACCTATTTGGTTTGAGTTTTTTCAGGTTGACATTAGACCAGGAAGATGAGTGTTAAAATGACAGAAAGTAATGATGTTGAACCATGTTAGGAAGGAGAAATTTATAGGTCTTGGTGCTGTAATGGTCATTAGGGACAAAAGAAAAAAAAATTGAGGATTTACTCCAGTTTTGCCACTAGAGGAACAAAAGCTTGTCATGCACATTCATAGGAGGAGTCTAATACATATGTGTGTTTGTATGTGTGTATTTGTAAGGGAGCTTCTTGTAAGAAGCTTAAGCTATATTGCAGACACCTTCTGCAAATTATAGTTTTAGGCAATTGCCTGGAGCATTGAAAAATTAAGGGGAATGTGACAGAGGATGAACTTGAACCCAGGTCTTCTTAATTTAGACTGGTTCTCTACTCTCCTAAGCTGCCTCTCAGTAGGAACCTAATCAATGTTTATTAAATTGAATTGTTAAATTAAAAAGCACAGTGGTGGAAGAAAGACAGAATTAATGAGTAAGGAAAAAAGATCGAGCCTTATGTATAAAATAGACTAGAATAAAATTAGCCTAAGGCAGAACAGAGTAATTCTCTCTCCCATATTATCTAATTATTTCCCATGTATTCTATCTTTAGAGTTGCTACTCTTAATCAAGCTAAAAAAAAATGTTCTCCTACCTACGCTTAACTTGAATATCTTTATTTGATCAAATCAGCTAAGTACAATGCTTTTTAGTAAAAGTAGTCCTCGAAATTTTCAGTTCCACACCAAATCAATAATAGAAATAATAAGAGCTAATGTTTATATAACACTTTAGGATTTGCATAGTGCTATACATATGTAACTTGTGTGTTGTGGCTCATTCACAAAAGCCAGGGAGGCTAAGAGTTTTGGGAGCCTATCTTCTCTACTTTTAGAGGCAGAATACTTTACTGTATTCCTCCTCCCCTCACTCCACCATTGTTAGACACCAGCAAATAGCTCCATTTAAAATCAATTTGTTTTTACAAAGGAATATTTTCTTTGAAAGTTTAGCAAGAACCAATACTTTTCCCAATATATCAGGGGTATACTCTTCCCTGCACCCCTTTAGTAGTGCAGGCTCAGACTTAGCTCCTACACAATTTTGATCCTACCTTGTTTGTGTGCAAAGGTGGCAACACAGCCAGATGAATACTTGTCTTAGCTTCCATGGGGCGGGGATCCTGTAGGACACTTTGGAATGCAATGCCAGGAAAGTTTCTCCCTGCAGATCCCCCAGAGCACTGAAGCTAAGAACACATGGCAGAAGCTGCCCATCCATTTTGAATGCCTCCTAAGTCAACTAAATAGGTACCTTTTCTTCAAGTACTAAGCTGAATGGAACCATTCAATGTACTGTACCTCTCAAGCACTACATTTCTATAATATCATAACTCCCCTAAAAACTGAAATCAAGTTACCCTGCGGCTCCACATGGAGAAAATATTTAGAGGCATTCTGAACATACTCCTCAATACGCATATATCAGGATTAACTGCAAAAAATTGTTGAATTTGTATCTTAGCCATTGAATTGTTATCTTAACCACTAAGTGGCTGCTCAATTTAGATTTAAAAATATTTTAAGTCGAATTTTATTATTATTTTCATTTTGAACTAATCCTTAAACTTTTTGTCTACTGTCTCTGTCCATCAGTATTTTAGATCACATTTTGAGAACTAGTCAGTATTTTTCCATTGAAGGGATTCGTGCAATATTAAGAAAACTTTAGATGGCAGCCTCAAAAAATCCTTTTTGAAACTCTAAACTGAACCTGGAGAGTTATTGATCTAGAAGGGACTTAAAAAGATCATCTGGTTTAGCCTGTCCTTATACCTTCAGGTCAGTGAAGGTATCCTGAACAGAGATCATTTACTTAGAAATAAGATTTATTATATACAGTATTGCACATGTATAACATTTCTAATCTTTACAAATGCCAAATTCCATAATATATAATTTTCTTTGCAAAAAATTGTAAACTTTTTTTTTACTCTTTCATGAGAGAATGAGAGAGAGAGATTGATTCATTCTCATTTGGAAAAATCCATTCCCCTGAAGTAATTCCTCATTATCCTCAGTTACATTATTTTTATATACCATATAACTATTACTAGGTCCCCATTATAACAAAATTCCTATATATATTTAGGGAGTTAGAAGAGCTAGACTTAGAGCTGGATTTGAGTCATATTGTGACTCAGATATTAACTAGCTGTGTGACTCTAGATAAGTCATTTAATCTTTCTCAGTATCAATGTTCTACAAAAAGAAGATAAGATATTAACACCCACCTCACAGAGAAATTCTGAGATTTAACTGAGATCATTTACATAAACAGCTTTGCAAACCTTAAAGTGCTATGTAAATGCTAGCTACTGTTATCTTTGTTGTTGTTAGTTATTATTTTATGACCCAAGCTAGAGATAAGCCATTTGACATGCAAGGGGAAAGGGTCAGTAAGGGGTATAAAGATCAGAGAGAAGAAGGAATAGAAGGAACAAGAGGAGGAAAAATGCCCTGGCCCTTTCAGGTTTTCATCTTCCTTAGACATTGTCATCCCTATCATCATCTTTGTCGTTGTTGTCATCATCTTTATCATCATCCCACAACTGTCTTTGTTTCTGAAAGTTGGTCCTTATCTTGTCCACTATTTCCAATTGGCCACCAGAGTGCCCTCACTATAACACATACGCATATTCTCTTTCTCTCTGTCTGTCTCTCTCTATCTCTCTGTTGCTGTCTCTCATATTTTTTCTTCTTTCATCCACTATTCCAAAGTTGACAGTGTTAGTGTCCTCAATTCTAATTCTTTTGACCTTAAAGGTATCAATCAATCAACAAACATTTTTTAAAGGCATATTCTGTCAAGCACTATAGTAGGAACTTCAAAATCCTTCTCTACAGGAAGTTGGAGCTCAGGGACAGTGTCTTTGAACTCCTTTCTCAAGCACCTGTCTACTGCTATCATGTGTTTTTGCTGGCTGATGCTCAATCATCCAATCATAGAGAGTTCCCTTCATACTGTCATTATCTCTAACCAATGGTTATGTCCTATAATTTCATAAGGTTGATAGAGGAACTCCTAAAATTGAATCCAGATTCCCTTATTCAATCTATTTTACATAAGGAAAACAGAATAGATAGAAAATCAATTAAAAATTATTTTGGGGTTTGGAGGAAATGGAAAAAGACTCTTAAAAACATAGCACTTGACTGATGCTTGAAGGGAACTAAGAGTTCCAAGATGCAGGGAGAGAACACACAGCATTAAAACAGGGAGACAGTCTGTGCAAAGGCAGGAAATAAATTGTCATGCAAGAAAAACAGCTGAGGGGCAAGTTTAGTTGGAACAGAGTATACAGAGGGGAAAGATTAAAGTACAGTCAGATTGTGAAGGGCTTTAAGTTCCAGAACAGGAATTATATTTTATCCAAAAGGCAAGAGGGAGGCAGTGAAGCCTCTTAAAAAAGAGAATAATATAGTCAGACCTATTCATTAGTATGGAAGATAGATTAGAAAAAGAAGAAATTGCATATAAGAAGATTCATTGGGAGGCTATTGCAATAGTCCTGGTAAAATATGAGAGGACCCTACCTTTGGTAACTATACTGTGAATAGAAAGGAAACTGATGGGAGAGTTACTAAGCAGGTTGAACTGACAAAATTTGGCAGTTGCTTCCCTATTCTGCCCAATAATGGGGACAAGTTTCATGAGGTTCTGCATGGTTTATTTGAAATCTCTTCACCGTCCTCTACATCTTTCACTTTTATGTGTCTAAGGACAAGGACAAACTAAATACTTACTTTAAGTTGTGTGTGTGTGTGTGATCGATCTCCAAAGAAAAAATTCAGAGGGAGAAAAAATACCACTAAAGATTCTTGGAGCTAGAAAAAGTGAGGTTGTCCTTGTAGTACAATACATTTCTACATGTTTTAGGTAATACTAAATAAACAGTGATATTTCTGACCACTATTAGCAATTCCATTTATATCATTTGTAGGTTGAATCTAATTCCTATCAGAACAACACATAATACTTCCCTTGGTTCATTAACTTTAAGCCAAGCACTGTGATTATTAGGTTCTGTTGTTTTTCAGACATGTCTTTGTGACTTCATTTGTGGTTTTCTTGGCACTACGACTATAGTTTTCCATTTCCTTTTCAAATTCATTTCACAGAACAGGAACTGAGACAAACAGGGTTAAATGATTTGCTCAGTCACACAACCAATAAGGGTCTGAGATCAGATTTGAACTCATGAAAATGAGTCTTCCTAACTCCAAATCCAGTGCTCTATATACTGTGGCACCTAGCTGCCCCTTAAACCAAGCACACACCTAATCAATGAATTGTGGATCATGCAGGGGTCCTCAAACTATGGCTGTGGGCCAGATGCAGCAGCTGAGGACATTTATCCCCCTCACCCAGGGCTATGAAGTTTCTTTATTTAAAGGCCCACAAAACAAAGTTTTGTTTTTACTATAGTCCAGCCCTCCAACAGTCTGAGGGATAGTGAACTGGCCCCCTATTTAAAAAGTTTGAGGACCCCTATACAAAGCTTGTTAATTTGGAAGTAGGGTTTGCTTAACAGCTGGAATGAAGCTGAGTGAAGAAGATTCACTTAGAGAGTCTCATGCTCATAGAGCTAAATTCCCCAGACCCCAGAATCCCCTAGGGATACCTGGCTGGTATGACTTACTGGCACTGTAACAGCTTTTAGATGATCACAAAAGCATCTTGTAGATTCTGTGATGTGGTTTTACTAGAACTTTTCTAATTCTAACATGAATGTCCAAAGTCTGCAATATCTTGAGACTCAAGTAGGTCACAACTGTGCATAAGACAAGCTCTAGATACTTTCTTTTTTTTTTTTAAATAATTTATTCTGTATTGTGAGATAGAAAACAACTTAGCATGGAAATTCCCTGAAATTTTCAGCTTAAAAATTCAGATTTCCATCTGTTTTCACTGTATAATTAGAACCACCCACCTCTCTTTAGGCCCAGGAAACTTTGACTTCCACCAACTCCCCACTGGTGAAGTTTCGAAAAACTGGAAGCAAAAGAGACACAAATGTTTCTTGTCCAAAAGTTCACAAAGTACCAAAAGTAGGATGCCAATATTAACTGAATAGTTCCTTGTCAGAATTTCAAATGGAATCTCAAAGAACTGTTTTATGTGCTACTGATGTATAGAAATATCAAAGACATATATGTTGAGACAGAGCTAATACAGTAAAAGGATAAGGAAGATTACTTTGAGAATAAAGGTGGAATATATAACAGATTAAATCCTTTTTTCCTAATTCTCAAGTACTTACATAATACAGAAATTCCTAAAGTGTATCTTGTGCTTTGGAGGAGGAAGAAATTAACAAAAATTAATTATTTCTTAAGTGAAATGATACTCATGACAAGATATTGAATATGTTCCACCAAAATATGATTTTTCCCTAAAAATATATAAGCTTGGAATATTAGGAGTAGGAGGGAACTTAAAAACCATCTACTTATAGAGAAGGTTGCTCCTCAAAATAGCCATAGCAAAGATGGGGTACATGTTTCACAAGCCCTTGCTTGATTTGGAACCAGAGGATTTGAGTTCAAATTCTGCTCACTTCACTACCTATATGACCTTGAGGGAAATGCATTCACTTTTCTTAGTCTGTTCCCACTGGACTAGATGACTTCTAAAATCTCTTTCACTTCTAATAAATCCAATAAAACCCTATCTGGCTGAACATTTTTCATTCCCTCTCAAATACTGCAAATAATTACACAACTTTTTTCTTTTGGTGATCCCATCATAGATTTTATTATTATTATTTCTAAGCAGATGACTCCTAAATGTATGTATCCAGCATTCATCTCTCTTCTGAGTTCTAATTCTATATCCTCAGAAACAAGGAAACACACATTTATTAAACTTTACTATGTGCCAGGCAGCAACTCAGATTGAGTGCCAGAACTAGGACTCATCTTCCTGAGTTCAAATCTGGCTTCAAATACTTACTAGCTTTCTGACACGGGGCAGGTCACTTCACCTTGATTACTTCAGTTTCTTCATCTGTAAAATGAGCAGGAGAAGGAAATGACAAACCACTCCAGTATCTTTGCCAAGATGGGGTTATGAAGAGTCAGACGTGACTGATAATAACTCAACAACCATTCCCACCACAACCACCTGTGTCAGGTACTGTGCTAAGCACTAAGAATAGAAGCAAAAAGAAAAAGCTTACATTCTAAAGGGGGGTGGAATCCAGGGAAGAGTGAAATTCCCTCCACAAGGAAAGTGGGGGCATGGAACCAAAGCCCTGAGAGTCGAAGCAGAGCAGAAAGGCGGAAGGTTCCAGTGGAGAGCTCCACTCGCACGTGCCATAGACTACGCAGCATGGCCACCCTGCGCAGAAGGACCCACCTTCTTTGCTACTACCACCATCAACAGTCCCAACCAACTATCATTTGGCAGGTCAGTAAACCTAAGAAGCTTGGGAATAGTCGTCTGCTTCTCCACCCCCAGCCACCCCCATTCCCCCCACTTAGGAGCACTGGATGTGCTCCCAGCCCAGCCCTGACTCCTGTGAAGAAGCAGCCTGCTCCCCCTACCAGCTGCCAAACAATTGCCACCCATAAGGCAGGCAAGTCATACTAGCAGAAGTAGCAAGGCACTGTTATGGAGAGATAGGAGTTGACATGACAGACAAGTCAAACTACCATTTCCCTTCAGACCTGTTTGGAGACAACCCAAGACAATGGAAGAGCCCCAGGAAGAGCAATGACCTAACAACTGCTCCTGCAGGTTCTGCAGCTTTTTCCTCCTCAGCAGCCACAATACGAAAGACTTGGAAAAGAAAGTTCTCATCACCAAAGTCCTTGCAATGTCAAATGGTTCAACATTACCAGTGGATGTAGTTTGTCAATGGAAATAACAATCCATTCAATTTTAAGTGCCTTAAAAACAGGGACTTTCTTTTTCCTTTTTTTTTTTTGTATCCCTTTGTATCTTTATCCTCTTTTTGTGCTTAACACAGTGTCCAGCATATATTAAGAACTTAATAAAATGTTTATTGATTGACTGATTGAAGAAGATTGATTACTATCTGCTTTGCCAAGCAAAGCACCCTAAGGATAACAGAGTTAGGCCCTGTTACGTCCTAAACATTACAGGGCATTTCCATCTGACCTTCAGCTGGAACTTCTTATATGTGTTGTCTCCTCCCATTAGAATATGAGTTCCTTGAGAGAGGAATTGTCTTGTTTTTGTCTTTGTATGTTTAGGGCTTAAAACAGTACTTTGCACATTAATAAGCAATGCCTAAATGATTTTTCAGTCACTCAATCATTCATTCAGTTCCTAGCTCCAACTGTCTTTCAGACTGGAAATGATGTCTACTCTCTTAATGCTCTAAAACTTGTTGAGGTAAATAATCTAAAGTTCTGTCTTAAAATCAATTAACTAACAGGCATCTTAAAGAACTTGCTATGTGCCAAGTGGAGGGTTAGGTATTGAGAATACAAAGACGACAATGAAATAGTCCCTGCTTATCTTCAATAAAGAGAAAGAAAAAAACAAATGTATGCCTAGAAATATATACAAATTCAAAGCAAGGAAAGGTGACCCCACCCCTGCATCCTTTGGCTCTGATAGGTTGAGGGATTTTTACTATATCTTGCTGGGGCACAGATGCCCATAATGCTTTTTAGCTTCCTCCATATCATACTTCTGCTCAAATCCGCACCCCTAGTGCCTGTTTCCCTGATGGAAACTCCTGCCCTTAAGCTTTTGGCTCTAATGTTCAGATTAGCCAAAGAGATAGTTTTTCTCTTGTCAACCCTACCTATCATGACTCCATGCAACCTTCCAGCCCTCTATGAGGACAGGGCCAGAATCAATAATTTGTCAATAATTTTTAGCTTAGAGCCTAAAATATGGCAAATCCTTAATAAATTTTCTATCTTAAACAAAAATTCTAAGAGATTTAGTGCTTAGCCTGGAGACACACAGCTAGCACATGCCAAAAGCAGGATTTGAACATGGGCTTCTTTATTCACTGAACTTTATACTTCATTATGCCTTTTACTTATACCAAAATCATAGGATCATAATTCTGCAACTGAAAGGGATCTCAGAAGCCATTTTGTCTAATCCCCCTCTTTTTACAGAGACGAAAATTGAGGCAGCACCAGTAGAATCAGTGACAGGATTAGAATTTAGATTTTTTTGTTCAGAGCCAGTGCTCTTTTCATTGTACCCCACTACCTCCTTATTTTATGGGGTTGGGTATTAGTCCTATGATTTTATTAGCAAAGAATTCCCAAATGAGGGGCATCTCTCTACCAATACAAGTTGGTACCTTCTCTGCAACTTAAAATCGTTGAAAGTTGCCTAGAACACTGGAAAGAGGGAAGAGAATAAGTATTTATGGAGTACTAACTATGTACCAAGCACTGTTACATTTACCTCATTTGATACAACAACTCTGGATAATAGGTGCTGTTATTATCCTTATTTTATACTTAAGGAAACTGAGGCAAGCAGAGTTTAAGCAATTTGCCCAATATTACACAACTAGGAAATATTTAAGGTCAAATTGGCAATGTGCGGCTTTCTCACAGCAGTCCCTGAACTTTAGTCATTGTTCCACCTAGGGCAACACCATTGATGACAATTGCCCACAATGCTGTATAAACATTTCAAATAATGCCTTATTTTGGCAGAACCGTGTGTGTATTGTGTGTGTGTGTGTGTGTGTGTGTCTGTGTGTCTGTGTCTGTGTCTGTGTGTGTGTCTGTACTGAAGGGGGTCAAATGTTTCACTTCAATGATTTGCAAAACCAACACTTCTATAAATAAAAAAGAAAATATCCCTTTCTCAGATGCCTCTCTGATGCTTTTCACAGAATAAAATCTAGATTTTTCTTGCAAAGTACTCAGTATGGACCATATTTATGTATATAACACATTTGATATTGGCTAATTCAGTGGAGGATATAGTTAAAAGCTCAGTTTGCATGACTGTTTCCTGAGTGCTAAGACCAGAAAGTATTCTTCTATGGGAGTTTCCCTTCTGGGACTTCAGCAAAGAGCATACATCCATTGTTAAGCTTGGGTTGTTGTAGACTTGCAGACTCTCCTGGGAATTGTGTAGAGTGGAGAAAACTGGATTTAGAGTCAGAGTATTTGGGATCTACCTTAGACAAGTAACTCAATTTCTGGAGTTGTCTCTGCAAAATGACGGTGTTGGATTTAATAATGCCCAAATTCTCTTCCATTTCTAAATCCTATGGTCTCCTGTTATTCAAAACAAGAGACACTGAAACTAGGCAGGAAAAAAACCACCTTTGGGAGAATGAGGGGTATATTCCTCTTGTCAAGAATATACTCCCTCTCTCCTTCCTATCACTTTTTAGAATACTTAACTTTCTCCAATGTTTAACTAAAAATCTGTCTGCCTAGGATCTTTCTAGTTATTGGTGTTTTCTCCCTCCTAAAATGATCTTTGTTTACATGTTAAATCCTCCAGTAGAATGGAATTTCTTTGGGACTGGGACCGGTTTTCTTTTTTGCTTTTGAATCCTTGGTATCTTGTTCATAGTAAGTGCTTAAGAGATGCCTGTTGATTTCAGCTGATTGAATTGTGTCTGCTCCATTCCATACAAGAGTTAGTCAGCAAATAAACATTTATTAAGTGCTTACCACATTCCAGGCATGATGCTAAATGCTGGGGATACAAAGAAAGGTAAAAGACAGAGTCTTTTGTCAAAGAAGGAGAAACATACACACATACACACAAACACACACACGTACCCAGAACTATGTACAAAAATGCTATATACAGGGTAAATTGAAAATAATCAGTAGAGTGATGCACAAGAATGAAGGGCAGATTTGAAAAAACTTCCTGCAAAAGGTGGAATTTTACCTGAGACTTGAAAGAAGCCAGGAAGTAAAGGTGAAGAGGGAGAAAATTTTCCCAACCCCTAAAATCTGCTAAAATCTCTAGTTTCTATTTGCTCAAGAGAATTATTCTGATGTCTAAAATATCTTGTCAAGAAAATTGTTATTGTTTTAGTCAACATGCCCCCTTAGTACCATACCACAACTCTTATTTTCCCTAAATCTCTAGAATGGAGTATTCTTCCTCATTTCTAACCCTCTTATGTTTCTGCAACTCAAAATAGAAAATAAAGCCTAGCCAAGAACAGTTGATGAAAGAGGACTAGATTTTGATTGCTGTCCAGAAATGCCTTCTGGCTCCTTGGCAGCAGGTCTGTTTCATGATTTCTAGTCTATACATTCTTCTGATGAAATTGTTGTGTGGTCCCTCTGAGTATGATCTAAAATACTAATGTCAGAGATTCTTATGATACAAAGAGCCTCGCCATACACTGTACACACATGCTTCTCTCTACCTTTAACTGGAAAAGGAGAATGTGACAAAATTCCAGAATTCACTACACCATGTCCCCTTTCAGTCAGAACTTTGTCAGACCTTGTATATTACATACACCCTATCTCTATCTCTGTCTGTCTATCTTATATATGACTATCCTCACTACTCTTTAGCTGGGAAAAGTCTCCTCTCTCTTCCACTCAAATTCTTTCCAAGCATTTAACAATCAACTGGAAAAGAGCTTCTAGGAAAATACTAGCTGAAATTTTTTAATTTTTAATTTTTTCTTTCATGGCCCATAACTTTCACATAGGAAAAATATAAACGTGGTGACAACCCCTCCCCAGCCAGCATACTGAGAACAACTGATATCCCACTTGTAAAAACATATTCTATAATATTGAAGATGAGAGAGGAGGCAAACCTGACTACAGAACTCTTAGAAAACAAAGACTTTTAAATAAGCAACTTTTTCTCAAGATGTGTGAAATTTCCATAGATCAATACTTACAGTCCCAAATATGTAGCCATCTCTTCCTGTTGCTGTCAATGGATGCCATTCTTCTAAAGTTCAGTCACGCTCTCAGTAGGTGTTGCCTAGGTAGCATTCTCTTCTTGGGGTCCTTCTGCAGTTCACATGATCCTAAGATTTAAAGTTTGAAAGTACATTAGAAATAATCTGTAGAGTTTCTTTACCTTTTTTATGCCATGGTGCCCTTTGCTAAGTCAATTTGGTGATATAATGAAATCCCTTCTCAGAATTGTTTTTAAATGTCCAAAATAAAATACATAGGACTACAAAAGAAGTCATTTATATTAAAATATAATGATTGAATTTTTTTAAGTTAATGTACCCCTAATTGGGATTAAGAATCCCTGATCCTGTGCAACTCTTTCATATATTTGTGCTTTCTCTCAGGAATAAATGGTAAGTATTTTTATGTTTCTTCTCCAAACTTCTTGCTGTTCCTCATGGTTCTCTATTATATGATCACCTGTTTCTCAGGCAAAGAGATAATGATCCTTAGAATCTTCTCCCTGTCTGTCACCTTTCTTTGCTCCTGACTTTCCTTTTCTTCTGTCTTCCAGTATTTCCCATTTATTGGACTTATCTTTTCTTCTAGATAAATACCATTCATTTTCCTCCACCTTTCACTGGGAAAGAAAAATTGGACAAAATCCAAAACTCAAACTTTGTCAGACTTTGCATATTATACCATATGTGTGTATGTGTGTATCTATCTGTCTATCTATCTTATATATGACTATCCTCACTATTCTTTAACTGAGAAAAATCTCCTCTCTCCTCCGCTCATCTTCTTTACAAGTTTTTAACAATCACCTAAAAAGGGGGCTATTAGGAAAGAGTTAGCTCAATGTGAGAAGCAGAACTCTTTCAGCTAAAGAATTTCAAAGTTCATCAAAGTGGCTATCTTTGGTATGGACAGACCTGCACAGACAGTGATTCTTTTTGGATGCTGCAATGTCCAGTCAGATTGGAACTCCCCCCAAAACAGTTGTGTTTCTATAAACTTGTCCACCAGGATACTACTGCAAAGTCTCTTTGCTTTTCCTTCTCAAACCAGAGGAGGCAGAAGAGAGTTCTAAATCCTTAATAAAAACTTGTTGCTGAGTAGTTTCAGTCGTATCTCCCTGTTTTCTCCAACTCCAGGTGGCGCTGAAGGGCAAGAGTTATCACTAGAACTCTTGGCCAGTGATGTCAATTCACTTTGACTAATCAGGAAACCTTCTTTCGGTTGTCTCTTAATAATCCCCATGGCTATAATGGAATAGCTTTTTGGTCACTCTCCTGTATCTTTTAACTCTCAGGTTCCTCTTTCTCTGCTGATTGTATATTGTGCAATGAGTTTCCTCAGTGGCTTAAATTAGAGCCTCTAACTTACACTGACCTATTTTTTAACTTAACAAGTCACAGCTCTCCAAATTTCTCCTTTCAAATGACGAGTTCCTTAAAAAATTATACCTGTTTCCAAATGTTTATATAATTTCTCACTTTTACCCTATTTATTCATAAAATATGCTTGTGTAAATTAGGGAGGTACCCATCATGCCTCAGTTCTAACGTTAAAAACAAATAATATGTCTCTTTGGTGCCCCTAAAATGGGGCTTTTTTCCCTAGCTTTTAATAAGTAAAAACATTTTTTCTGACTATACCACGAACTTATTCCCACACAAAACTTGTTTTAAAAAAAGAGATCAAGACCTCAATCTATACCACAGATCACTTCTTATTCAAAACCATCCATCTGAAAGCTATGTTTCTTCTTACACATATGTTAGCAGTTTATACTAAAACAAAATGTTTTTTCTCTACTCATACTGGAATTCAAGATGTTCATAATGATGGCAGAAGCTTACATCCTTTGATAATTAATGTAAATCTCTTCTTGCTCAAAAACACATTTTGTGGCTTTTCATTATTAACTATTCTTTATGGAAAGACCTTAAAGAGATAGTATATCTTTTTTTTTTTTTTTAAATCTTACAGCCCTTCAAACTTGAAGCCCTTGAAGACACACACCTATCATGTCCCTCCTTAAATCTTTTCTTCAGGTAAACAGCCTCATTTCTTCCAGCTGACTCTCATATCACGAGCTCTAAGTCTTATAATATTCTTTATTACCCTCTTTTGACCAATTTCTGGACTGAGTATTTCCAGCATATTTAACAGTGTCTGGACAGCTAAGTGGCACAGAGAATAGAACAATAGGCCTGGAGTCAGGGACCCTCATCTTCTCCTTCTCTCTTAGATCCTGCAAGTTATTAACAAATCTTTTTTCTGATCGTGATCCCATCAACCTCCATAGATTCTATTATTATTTCTATAACTCCTAAATATATGTATCTAGCTCTCATTTCTCTCTAGAGTTCTAATTCTACACCCCCAGAGACAAAGCAACACACATTTATTAAGCTTTATTACATGCCAGGCAGCTAGGTGATTCAGTGGATAAAGTGCCAAGTCTCCAGTCAGGAAGACTCATCTTCCTCGGTTCAAATCTGGCCTCAGACCCTTAATAGCAGTGTGATCCTAGGTAAGTCACTTAACCCTGTTTGCCTCAATTTCCTCATCTCTGTAAAATGAGCTGCAGAAGGAAATGGCAAGCCATTCCATATCTTTGTCAAGAAAACCCCAAGTAGGATCACAGAGTGTCAGACAAAACTGAAAAATGACTCAATAACAATAAATAATGATCTGGCTAGAGATCTCCTTGTGTATGTCTCAATTTTTTCATTTTTGCCACATCAAATATTTCTCAAGTAATTTGTTATCAAAATCCTAATTACTATTAGAAGAAGCACTTTGCACAAATCCAAACACTGACAATTTTTCCACAAAACTTGTTGTTATAGCAGCTACTTTTAAGGAAATGATGGTATAAATATCTTTCTTAAAAATAGACTCATTTCCCAAAGCTTTGAAAGCTACATAGAATCCAATCTTAAATACTATAAGTTTATAAAGTACTTTTAAAGATTAGGAAAATAGGCATATTTTATACAAGAAAACCCATAGGAATTTTGGAATTTAGCAAAACTAGCCAGGGATGTTAAAAGTATGGCAGTTCTTGACACTGTCTAGACAAATCAAGAAGAATCCAAGGTGAGTTAATTCTATTCAAATCTAAGGGAAAACTAAATATGCTGATATGTCACCAATTTAAGTATAAGAAGAAATTCTAGTAAATGTTTTGCTTCATTGTTTAGATTTTTATATATTTTCTTTTAAAAAGTCAAGTCAAATAAAAAAAAATTTAAGAGCATATAATGTGCCAAAAGAAAGCCAGTTTTTCTAATTAAAGAAGACAACACATAAAAGGAAGCTGAAAGGGAATGGGATTACTTGGAGAGAAGGAGCCTTGGTAGAGAAGGAAGTCTGGAGAATCAAGAGTAAAATCTGGAAGGAATGAGGAAATGAACATGGCTGGCTTGGATACTTTCCTTAATATGGAGATTTCAGGAGAAAATGATTAATCAGAGCAGTTAGATATTAGGAGAAGAAGGAGTACTCAACACTTCATAATAACATAATTTTACTTCTCTACATGAATGTAACTATATTTTTTCATTTATTATTTTAATTTTGTCAAATGTTTTTAGATATAAAATAGTATAAGAAAGCAATAGCATTTTTCTTATTGTATTAATAACATCAATGTTTTCTTCTTCACCCAATGATTGACAAGGTATCAAGGAAGAACTACTCCCCATCTGTCTTGCTTTCACAGACCTGATTAAGTTAGACAATAAGCTGCAAGGAAAGGGAAAGTGTTGCCTGTCTAAAAATATAGGGTTGAGGGAGGTGAAAAAGGGAGATATTTAATCCAGTTTCACCTTCTTACCCAGTACCAGAAAATTCTCAGGAGAAAAGATCTTTTCCTTTCCATTTCCTTTTTATTTTTTATGAATTATAACTGATATTTTTTGTTTCTAGATTATCTTCATTTCCAAATACCTTATATCACTAATAGTCTCCTACTCAGAGAGCCATCTCTTGTAATAAAAAAAAAAATTAAAAAGAAAGTAGTTCAGCAAAACTAACTGACATTGATCAAGTCTGTCAGTGAATGCATTATATCATAAGTACAATTCCTATTTCTCTGCAAAGAAGGTACATTTCCTCCTCTCTTCTTCAGGAGCAAATTAAGTCATTGTAATGACATGCATTCAGTTTGGTTTTTTAATTCCTTCTATTAGTAGTGCTGTCTACCCACACAAACATGCACACACACTCAGTTTTTCTGGTTCTAAATATTTCATTTTATATCATTTTATAGAGTTCCCTTCCCACTCTGTATTCTTTATATTCATCATTTCTTAATGTATAGTAGTATTGCATTATATTCATGTATAATGTGTCTAGATTTTCCTCAATTGATGGACATCTACTTTGTTTCTACTCTGAGACAACAGAAAATGCTACTATGAATATTTTGGTGTATATGGGACCTTTCTTTCTAGCTTTGACCTTTTTAAAGTTTAAAAATTTTTCTTACAATAATTCCAAATTACTTTCCAAATTTTTGGATCAATTTACAACTTTATCAATAATTTATCAAAATGAGGAAAATAGTAACACCTACCTTTTACAGTCATTATGAAGACAAGATGAAATAATATTTATAAAGCACTTTGTAAATCTTAAAGCATTATGTGAATACTATTATTATTATTCCTGTCTTTTCTATATAGAGATATATCTACATATACAGATAGATATTTCTGTCTTTCTATATATAATTCCTTAAATATTTATTATTCCCATCTTGCATTATATAAGGTCTAGGATGAATGCTGAATATCTGTTCAATTATTTAAATTTCTGTAAGTTACTTTGTAATTTTATTCACATAAATTTTGATTGGTTGACTTCCAAATATTTTATGAATTTTGTTGTTATTTTGAGGAGGATTTATTTTCCTCTAGATTTTGTTATTACTATATAGAAATGTTGATTTTATAGAGTTATTTTATATCTTATTTCTTTAATAGTTTTAGGAACTATTCCAATTAGTTTATAGCTAATTATCTGGGATTTTCTAAGTAAATGGTCATGCCATTGAGAGAGAGAGACAGAGACAGAGACAGAGACAGAGACAGAGAGACAGACTTAGTTTTATCTCCTCTTTGTCTAGCTTCAGCATTCAATTACTTTATTTTATTTAATTGCTACAGCTAACATTTCTAGAACTATGTCAAATAACAATAGGGCAAAGGGGTATCTTTCCTTTATTGCTGCATTTACTGTGAAAGCTTCTATTTTTACCACATGGCAAATTATGCTACCCTTTGGCTTTATATGTCTATTTTTACATCTTCAAAATAGGTCAGTGTATCTATATTTTATAGGACATTAGCATCAACCTATTATACTTTGTCATAGATTTTTTCTGCATCCATTGATACAATCATGAGATTTTGGTTTTTAGTGTGATTAAGTATATAAATTTCCCCTAATGTTGAAATACACTAGGATCTATCAAGCTTTACTGTGCTAAATACTATGCCAAGTAGGGAATACAAAGGAAGCTGAAAGCACCTTCTGCTTAATATGGTGGGGAAATTGGAGGACAGGGAGAGGACATGTTTCCAGGTTATGATTGTCTTCTAGATATAATGTTCAGTGTGATGTCTGTGCCAAATATATGTTTGTTTAGCTTGAATTATGCAATTATTTATCAGAGCCCCAAATACTCCAAGATAATATCCAACTGTTGTTCCCCAGCCATAAACAAAAATATTTTAGACCCAAACTTACCTATGCCCTGTACTGTGGTTTCTTAACATGTCAGTCTCCCATCTGCATCACGATGTCCTGATCATTGCTGATGCTCAATGACAGAGGGTATATTTGGGCTTTACTTCTGGATAAGAAATTCCTTTGGCTTAATTTCAAATAGTCTCTCCAGCTGTCTAAGAATAAGGAGAAGGGGAAGTGAGAAAAGCTAGGTGGGTTAGTACTGATATGATCTTCATTTCTGAATGTGGAGGACAGGGCAAAGATTAAAGAATGATAGTGTGGATCTAGGGAATTTATTCTTATAATAAGATATTATCTCTCAAAATTATATAGTGCTTTGAGGAACATAAAGGGATTTTTCTATAAAATGATAATGTAGGCATTGTAGCAATAATTATTAAGTAGCCTTTTAGCCTGGACAGTATCACTATGAGCAAGGCCATGAAAATGAATTTATAAAGAAGATTTTTCATTTTGATTTCTGGGGTAGTATAACTGTAGTGTTTCCTCTTTTCTACATTTGCCCAAAACTTTTTACTCCTATCATACTTTGATGTTTACCTAGCCTTTATCTCAGCTGACAAATTTGAGTGTATTCATTCATCTAACATTTTCAAGGAGTAGAACAGGGCTTAGGTTACTATCTCAATTTCATGCTGATTTATATAGCAACAGGAAAAAGAAATGCTTTGTCTAAAGTTATGAAATGAACTGGCTGGCCTTATTGAAACTGAAATACTTCTTGATATTTGCAATCACAGAAAATCGTTTTCAGATACTTTTCATTTCTGTAGTCTTTTAGATAGTAAATAGCATTATGCCCCTTTCTCCAATTGTTTCACATTGCATGATATGTGCCACAGAGGAGCCAAATCTATTAAAGCTCAGCTCTCTCAAATTTCTCTATTAGCCCATCCACATTTGCCCATCAGTGCCCATCAGCAAACCTTAAAGGAGCACCCAGTGCCAAATGGAATAATCTCACAAATAAATTGAAATTTTGGCCCTACATAGAGCAAACTCGGCAGTGGTGAGGAAGCTGTCTTGTTTGAAAACGACAGTCATTTTATGATTCTAGACTATTCCTTCCTAGAATTCTTTTCCTGTGTTGAGATGGACCCATTCTATTTCTGGGAATATTAACAAATGGGGATTTTCTTTCAAGTTTTTTTTTTCTCTGAGTGTCTTTTTAAAATATATATATATGGTATTCCATGGAAAGGATAAGAAAGGATGAAGGCCAGGGAATTTTCATATCAATAGAAGAGTTTCCATACTATTCATGTCCATCTTCCTTCCCCCCAAATATCCTCCCTTTTCTCCTCCACACACTTGAGATATCTTCTTGTCTTCTTCTGAGGAAGCAGACTGATTGTGATTGCTTCACAGCAGATATTGGCATCATACTTAGGATTATGGAATGCTGGAATGTGGTACAAAAAATTTTAAAACATTCTTAACTGGCTTTTAAGAATCATATAAACACCACATATGTTCAAAATAGCTTAGAGTGCAGTTCTGTCTGGATATGTGGATTTATTCTAAATCAATACTTCCTTTTCAGTAGGCATAAGGAATGGGGTTAGAGCAATCTAAGAAAGACACTGAGATTGTCGTGCCATCTAACATCTGTTGGTGATCCACCAGAGCTATGAATATTTTCCTTCTTCTTCATGCAACTTTTCTTTCCTTCTCATTACATGTCTCCTTTGTCTCTTTCCCATCAGGTTTTGTCAACGAATGTCTGTTCATCAGAGGGGCTATGTGGAGATAAATCTGCTTAGGGGTTTAACAAAAAGTAAAAGCACTAAACTAGATGGAATCCTAACAGCATGGGCCCATGCCCATGGATATTACACAGTCCTGGTAAACATTCATTGTTGGTATCTGTGGTTTTTCCAAGTGGGATGAGGTGGATCATAGACTTATAGAATGTCGGAGACTGTGTCTTAGAGGACACCAAGTCTAATTATGTCATTTTATAGATGGGAAAACTTAGGTCAAGGAGAAAAATCAGGATTATCCAGGGTTATACAAGGAAGAAAAGGAAGGAAGGAAGGGAAAGATGAAGGGAGGGAAAGAGGGGAGGAAAGAAGGAAGGGAGGGAAAGAGGGGAGGAAAGAAGGAAGGAAGGAAGGAAGAGAAAGATGAAGGGAGGGAAAGAGGGGAGAAAAGAAGAAAGAAGGGAGAAAGGGAGGAAGGGAAAGGAGGGAAGACAATAAATAAGGGAAGGAGAAAGAAAGTAAGGAGAGAAGGAAGAAAAGAGGGAAGGGAGGGAAGGAAGCAAGAGAGGGAGGAAACAAAGAAGGGAAGGATAAAGGCAGGAAAGAGGAAAGAAAAGTTGGAAAGGAAAAAGGTAGAGATGGAAGAAATAGTAGTAGATCCTTGGTAAATGCTTATTGACTGTCTGACTAACTATGGACCCTTAAAGATCTCTAATAATTTCCTGTAAACTTAATGCTTTGCAGGAAGACATAAGCTTTCCAGAGTCAATCTCACTCTAGGATCTTCTGAAGCCAAGTTATCTTAAAAAGCTTTACTTGCATGAGGTAGAGGGCTCCCTCTTTCTTTTCTCTATAGACATCCATACATCCAAATTATTCCTTCTATAAGGGACCTAGAGAGTAATTTATTTTGCAGTTGGCAAAATTGACCATTTTAACTGAGACCGTACATAACCATTAAATTAATCCTTTGTTCTATACATGCAAATAAAGGTTTGGCCAAGCATCAAAATGTTTGGGAAATGAAGCCCTAAACCAAGGCACTTACACCCATACCAGAAACCTCAAAGAAGGATGGGCCCTATGGAGGAATATTTCTTTTCAGTCTCTTAATTAAATAACTTCTCTTTCTGATGGAAGCCTTTGAAAAAGAGTGGAAATTCTTTTTCTTAAATTAAATATCTTTAACAAAAGCTAGGAGACCCGAATGTAGCATAGTTAAAGCATTTCTGTAGGTGAAACGAAGACAGAATTCAGAGGATTGGTGAATATGTAGGGAGGCCCTTTGACTAAATGAGACAGAGTAGAGAGGCTTTCAGATTATTATTGGGATTAATTGATATTATGCCATCAAAGCCTTTTCGAAGGGAAGTTAGTCATTGATGACCACATTGGTCCAAATGCAGACAATATAACATACTGTCTGAGTGACAATAAGTATGAATTTGAGGAGTATATAGTACTACTAAGCTAATGGTGAAATATGGGTCAATATAATTTCCCAAGGAAATGTGATATAATATTCTTTTATTCTCTTAGAAACCTATAGATAGGAGAGATTCAGGGATCCTACTCTTTTGAGCTAGATTCTAAACTTCTAGGATTTACTACTTCACTCTGGGCTGAACCTACATAGTAACATTTTTCTGATGTGTTTCTGTGGATTGATAGTTGGTTAATGAAACCAAAGGGAAAGTCTTTTGAATTGACCGCTTATGTAACACTCATAATGCTGGGGATATAGGATTTAAAGAAATAGAAATCTTATCCTTTAGATTAGTGGCCTCAAAGTTTTTAAGGCTCATATTTCAGTAGTAGAAGATTTGGTAAATTATAACCTCTTATCTTGTTTTTCCTTCCCCCCTCCCCCCCAAAAAATCCCCTTGCTAATAATTAGTAGGAAGACTATATTAGCTCTTGATGTTTTATTTTTAATTATAAACTGTTAATTCATGCCATCAGTTAAAATCTAGGCATTGGTGTGTGTGTGTGTGTGTGTGTGTGTGTGTGTGTGTGTGTGTGTGTATATGTGTGTATCCATTTAGAGATTTCTATGTATATACATATATTGGTTAAAAGACTATTTCTAACATCCATAGGGACCCAAGGTCATTCTTGACTTAAACTTTGAGAGTAATTACCTTGGTTATTTAAATTTAAAAAAAAACAACAACAACAACTATGGAACATATCAGTTTAGCAAGGGAAGAAGCTGAATTTTAATTCACCTAACTGTAGAGTATTGTCTAATTGTCCTCCTAGAGCCTTGGCACTCAGGCGGCTACCACCTTCTCTACACAATAGGAAAGGCCTCTCTTCCCTGTACTCCTGGGACCTATAGTGTTATAATATTCTATTATCAAAGCTTACCTCAAAAGATGCCTTATGCATAAAACTGTTGAGGATTTCCCCTACCCAATTGCTAGAGTACCCCTACCTCAAATACTTTATTTATTTTGTATATATTTTTGTATATCCACATTTTCTCCTCCAATGGAATGTAAGCTCCTTGAGGATGGGCATTGTTTAATTTTTGTTTTTCTGTTCTTAGCATCCAGCATATACCTAGTTCCTGGAATATATTAAGCATCTCAAAAATGCCTATAGATTGAATGAGGGAATATATATAGTTCTGGGATCAAAACTACAAGACTAGGAATACAGCTTCCTTCATCTAGCATCCCTCCCCACTCAGATACCCTTAGAGTCCAGTCCCTTCTCCCTTTTTGTTTTAAACTTTTTTTCTCCCTTACTTTCTATCTCTCTTGTCTCCCATTAAAGATGCTAGAACATGGTAGTGGAGGGGTAAAAATATTGATTATTGGACTTGGAATTGGGAATTTGTTGTTCAGTCTTCTCAGTAGCATTTGATTCTCCATGGCTCCATTTGAGCTTTTCTTGGCAGAGATGCTGGAGTGGTTTGCCATTTCCTTTTCCAGTTCATCTTACAAAGGAGGAAACTGAAGCAAACAGGGTTAACTGACTTGCTCAGAGACACAAGCTAGTACTTGTCTAAGGCTGGATTTGAACCCATGAAGCTGAATCTTCCTGACTCCCAGCCCAGGGCTCTGTGCACTATGGCACCACCGGTGAGTTAAAATACCTTTAGATACATATTAGCTACTTGAGGCAAGTCAACTGACCTCGTTTCCCATTTGTAAAAAAAGGAATGTGCATTAGATAGCTTCTTGGCTCTCTTCTAGCTTAAAATCATACATAAAAACATATAGGTAATGTGAATTTCTTTCCAGTGTAAGCTTAAGAAAGCATTATAACTATAGTTGCTGGTTGTACTTCATAAAACTTTTATATTAAATTTTAGTGGGACTTTAAGTATGTTATATTCTTCTGAGAGGTAGTGATAGATACATAAAGTACTGACTTGGAATCAAATCCTGTCTCTGTATGACTTCAGCCAAGTCATTCACTCTCCTAGTACTACAGGTAAATCTCTCTGATAAATTCCAGAGGATAGTCTGAATTGACAGAGGGGAGTTTTATCACAAGTGGATTAATTCCCAAGACCATTAAATCATAGGTTCAATTCCTATTATAGTTCCTCTAAGCAGATCAAGAATCCTTTTCATATAAGCAATTCAAAGAATTAGTTATTACTAATGAGCTAGACTTAGTGGGGGTATGCTAACTGTCTTCATGTATTGCAAGTGCCATTCTATGGGAAAGGGATGTTGTTACAAAGAACAGAAGTCATACCAGAGATTGGTATTTCCAGGAGAGTATGATATTTCAGCTTAATGTAAGGAAGACCTTTCAGTTCCAAACTGAAATGGGTTGTCTTTGGAAGTAGTAGTGATTTCCCTGTAATTGAAAGTATTTAAGCAGAAGTTAAATGGCTACTTCTCCAGATTTCTGTAGAGAAGACTCGTGGATTAGGCAGGTACTTTCAAATTCTGAAGATCTTTCTCAAAAGCTCTTAAGATTTTAGGGCTCTTTGATACTGTTTTGGATGGATAATTATAGATACCCAAGAGCTCCTTCAAAACAACAACCTAAAATGCGAATAAACCATTGTTTCCCTCTAATTATATCTGGTTTTTGAGTTTCTTTGTGGTTTTGGCTTTTCCACAACTCAGTCCAACTGTATCTTAACTTCTTTCTACACTTTGTTGCACTTTGATCTTCTAGCTCATATCCCTGAATGTTATTATTTTTTTTTAATTAGGTAAGGGTTTTGTTATAGTAATAGAGTACCTTTTTGTTGCTGCTGGTGTGTGGCAGTGGAGATGGTGCTAGAAAAGAAATTATGGTCTGAAGGACTCCATTCTCTTTATCCTCCACCACATGTTGTTTTTTTTTTTTTTTTTTTTTTTCCTTTCTTGATCTTAGCCATCTTTAAAAAGCCTTTGGACAGCACTGTGAAATCCCACCCACTTAACATTAAAACCAATAAGCATATTTATTACATGCCAGTGTTTTTTTACTCCCATAGTGCATGGTGGCACATGATCCCTCCCCCCTTGAAGAAATAAAAAGGCACACACACATGTTATTAAAATGAACTGTTTATATTATCTCAGTTGAGTCAATACATTATAATGTATTAAAATGGAAAGGTACAAAATTGAAATAAATACTTTCTGATTCATGTATAAATCTTTTTTTGTCAAGATGACTTTTATCGTCAGTACATGTCACAAGAAAACATTTAAAATGACACTGAAACAATCATTTAAAACATGGTGTATGGAGGAAAAAGGTAAAGAAAACAACTGTTGGCTTGTTTGGCATGAGACCTTGATACAATTTGGGTTCCCCAAAACCATGTGAAGGGCGATAAAAGAGGAATGCTTAAAACTAATTTAAAAAAATAAACAGGCTTTACAAAAAACCCTCTTTTCTTTAACTCAGCCACTGTTCTATATGGTCTGCACTTACAGTAGATACATTCATTATTGTCCAAAGGAAGACAGCAACTGCCTTTCATTTTAAAGAGTTTGGTGGAAAGTACAAAGAAATATGCTAAAGCTGATGACTAGTAACAGTTATGATTAGAAGGAAACAAAATCAAATGTTTCACAGGAACAGCATTGAAATAAAAATCCAGTAGGAAAGGGATACTGGGACTTGAGATGGAGGAGCCGAGAGGAGTCCTGATCTGAAGCAAAGCAAGGCCCAGATCATAGGAGAGATGCTGTTTTCACTAGTGACTACATGGGCCTTCTTTCCATCTGAGCAGTCTGGGGTTCATGTGTCAAAAATCATTCAATTTAATCAAGGTTTTTTTTTTTTGTGGGGGGGAGGGCTTATAGGTACTTTACAGTCTTAGCAGTGTAGAGAGGCAGATCATATCGTGGATATATTTAGTGGGAGGAGTTTTCCCTTTTGGTTCTGACTGCATATATGATGGTTCTTAAGGCAGTGAGGACTTGCAAACCAGGAATAAAGGCAGCTAGATGTAGACAGTTTGAGGGTAAAGAAGCCAGGGAGAAGGTGTCTCTTTCTTCCCATTAACTTTTCCCCCAGGCATACCAAACCTTGGTTTCTGAAGCTCTGAATGTACAGTACATGGTTGCAGGAGGCTCGCCCTTTGTAAGATTCCATGGGAAAGCTTGACTCTGACTTGGAACAACTGGACTGTTTTCTACTCCATTTTAATCTTCTCTCTGATGCCCTCTAGTGTTAGGACAGCAACTGCTATTTATCTAGCCCAGCTTATGTCAAGTGGAAGCACCAGGGTTTATGCAGAATCAAGTTAAATAGCTCACCATCAGAACATCCCTTTACATTTCAGCCATGGGGGTGGACAACATAACAGCCCTGAATGCTTTATCTTTTGGAAGATTGGGTCTAACACTTCCTTTTCTATGCTCTCAACTGCTGCACCATTTGATTGAAAACACAAAGGGCCCACAGGAGGACCAAGACAGATTTCTCTAGACCAGGTGAGAAGAGATGTGCACAATCTCTAGGAAGGCAAGTGCCCTGAAGAGATTTATGAGATCATAGAAGAAGTTTCTCAGGGGATGTGATCTTAGCTTAGAGTCTCTTCATTTGGGGCCTACATTGGGAGAGATCTAAGAAGTATAGAGTACTCTGCCTTTAGATGAGGAAAGTTTGGTTGATTTATGGTAGAAGATGGGAGGAACCTCAAGATCTTTCCTTATATTTCTGGGCAGCTTTCTGAGAAGGTGCAGGAAAAATCCTGGTACAGGAAATTCTACCTTTGATGCTTTCAATAGTCAAGGCTCAGCTACAGGGTGCTATCAGTGTCTGTTTTTAGTTAAATGGCAGAGCTATTTAATCTAGCTCATGCATACAGAGGCAGTATGGTCAAACAGATCGCAAAGGACTAAACAAATATCTCCCTAAAACTTTCCATATTGAAGTATAGAATGTACCCTCTATAAAATACTAATGGAGCTTAGGCTTCAGTAGTAGAAAAGCATGATATCCTAGAGTTGTGCATGGCAATAGTTATGGACTATGTGAGGGGAAGTGAAGGGGTAAATGATGCAAATGATAGTTGTAGTAAGCAGTAGAGAAGGAGGTTTGAACATCTAGGGGAGTGCTTAGCTCTTAGACTGTTTCAGGTTTATCCTCTCTGTGGAAGAAGACATCTTATTTTGGTCTGAGAAGGTCTAAGGGATATGGTCTTTGTATTAACCAGGAAAACCAAGAAGAAAGACATTGATTCTTGAAAAGATAATTTTCTTGTAAAGAAAGCTGCCCCTACTGATTCATCTAACTTTCTTAATTCATCTTTGCTACAATAGGTTTTTTTTTATAAGCTCTACTAAACTACAAGATATACCAAGGATTGAAAAAAAAATATGTAAACTTAATCTCACTGTAGAGTACCTTGGTAATGATAGGATGCCCACAGAGCTCAGGGTCAACCACAGTGATCTAGGTGTATTTATATGGCCCAAACCCTGGGTCACGTCCATGGAATCATCCTTCTTACACTCCAAGGACTTGACTACTCCATGATCAGAAGAATGACACTTCCGAAAGCCTAGAAGGGATGCTGGGCATCAGTAGCCAAGAAGCTATATGTATATCCCCTCCAATGACAAAGTGATCCCAGAAAATGATGGATTGGATTTATAAGTATCTCTACTCTGGACTCAGTTTCCCTCTTAGATGAAGTAGAAAAGTAATTTGCTTACCCAGAGGGACTAAGAAGATGTTTTTGCCAACTCTTATGACCTAATAGTGGAAAGGACTGCCTCAGAAAAGAGGGAGTTTCCTGTCACTAGATGCCTTTAAGTACAGGTGGTCACCAGATGGGAAGATCATACATTAAACAGGGTGTTGGATTGGATGAACTCTGAGGTTTCTTCCAATTCTGCAAATCTATAATTATATGAATAGAGTTAAAGTTTCCCCTTGACTCTTAATTTCTATATTTCTTTTCAGGTAGGACATGCTTCTTTCCTCTTAGATTGTGATATATAGAAACAGGATATATAAATTATGATGGTAAGATGGATAAATTTTGGGAAAGCTTTTTTCAATGGAGAGAAATCTCTTCTAGTTTCATAAATATTGGGTGAGCTACAGTTTAATAAACTGACCTGATGCTAGAACCATAGCTGTTTGTTTGTTTTTTAAGGATCATAGAGCTAGAAAGAACCTTTAGACAATGTAGTTAGGCTGTATTTTTTTCTAGATGATGAAGATGAGGTTCATCAAAAGAAAATGTCTTACTCAGGAACACAGATATACTTAATTACTAGCAGAGCTGATATAGAACATGGAACCTTGGTTTCCTAATTCCTACACTAGGCCTTTTTCCAATTTTTCACCATTCTTATTATAGTCATTTTACAGATAAGTAAATTAAAGCATCAACAAATACCCCAGACTTAAATAACATTAGAAAGGAAGAGTATTGGAAGAACTTCCTGTGAGATTTTGTGAGATATTGGTGTGCATAACTCTAAGTTTATGAAGAACTTAAAAAAGAAAGGACAGATACTATGTTGGATGAATTAGTTGTAGTTATACCTGAAAGGGGTGTTAAAGACTAGAATGTTACTGAAATTCCTTTTATTTCCTCTTCCTCTGGTTCTAGGAAATCTTGGGTAACCCCATGCCTTATGTTCTTACTCCAGGGTTTTTTGGGAAATGACAGGTTCTGGACAAGGAGGGATCTGACTTATGAAGCATATGAGAAAAGTATGTTCCTCAAAGGAAGCTCCAGCTTGGGGAGAGTTCAGCAAGAACCCTTGCAAAGTATTTGTCCTTCCTAAAGAAAAAAAGCAGCCAAGAATTCTAGTTAGATAGCATATGATTCAGGGAGGCTGTTTTTCAAATTCCTCAATAGTGCTTGCTCAATAGTATACAGGGAAGAGATGACAATGTTTCTGTTGAATCCATTCTGAAGTTCTCAAGGGCATCTTGTTTGTGTCTAGGAGTGGACAGGACACTGATAAACAGAATCCGTGCTCTTCATCACCACCACCATTACCCAAACTCATCTCTCTTGATGCTATGAGTCAAATTGCAAGGGAGATAGAGTATAATGGTTTGGTAGAACTAAGATGGTTCAGTGGAAAGTGTGCTGCACTATAAACCAGAAGACTTGGGCTCTAACACACATAGCAAAATTTATAACTGTGTGACCATGATCAAGAAAAACATTTATCCTTTCTGAGCTTCATTTTCCTGATCTTTAAAAAGGGGGCCCTGCTGACTTTAGATCCCATAACTTTATTAGAGTTCTAAGTCAAAAATCAACCAGGGAGACTATGGAATCTTTGTCATCACAATCTTGAGGTACACACCAGTTTTTCTATTTCTGCTATCTCTTTTTTGTCAGAGTTCAGGCAAGGAGACATTGCGATTTTTTGTAGAACTGTATAGCTATGTGTAGCATATTTTGAGTATTTCCCATTCTACACTCTATTCTGCAAAGAGGACTTGGTATTAGTAGTGTAGTGTCTTGAGGAGAAAATGAAAAAAAAAAAAAAAAACTCAGCAATCACTAGAAAAAAGTAACCTCATTGGTTACTTATACCTTCTTGAGGGAAATGTGAAGTACAAGAATATTAACCATTCTTTCCTAGAGCTCATTAAGCATGACCATCAGAATTGTCCTCAGTTATTGCTTGCCTGGGGCTGCTTTAATATTTGCCATGGTGGCTCTCACCGGCAGAAGGAAGCTGCAATGTTGGAGCAGTGTCCTAGTAAAGGTGTGAAGGAATAATCTATAGATTAGGTGTTTTGTCTCAAAAAAGAAAAAATCCAACATATGTATTTGCCTCACATGGACTCAGAGAATTAGAAAATGTAGTAGAAGATTCATCAGGTTAATTTCACTATCCAGACCTGAGACCATCCAACAGAACTTTTAGTGTCATGTCCTGCAGTTAATTTTTTTTAATCAGAAAAAGAACAAATCTGTATTACATTGGGTTGTCTTCATATCCTTAGAAATTGGCATTTACCTCTGTTGACAAGAAGAGTTCTACAGGCAAATAAACTTGGATAAGACTGGGGATCTATGGACTCCTTACAAGGAAAATATGAAGTTAAACTATTTCCCCCTCTCCTCATTTTCAACAGGGAAATGAAGCCAAATGAATGAGTAAAGAAGTCATATAAATATTTCTGGGCTTTACTTTCCTAAATTATAAAACAAAGTTGGAACTAGATGATTTCCAGTTCTAACTTTATAATTTGTGAATATTATACAATTTCTAGGGATAGATCATCTCTACATGATGAAAAATTATCTACTTTGGACTCTGATAACTGCCTGGGCTCCAATTCTATGAAAGGTAAAAAAAAGCCAAAATGTCCTGCCATTGTAGTAAAAAGAATTTATATGAGACACCATAAAGAACTGCATGTATAACCAAGACACCTGGATGAGGTGAAATGGATCACCAAAACAAATGAAGAGCCACCCTCACTGAAGATGCTCTAATTAAAAAAAAACAAAACAAAAAAAAAACAAAAAACTTTTATTCAGGATGAGTTTGGGGGAATGCATTTGATTTGGCAGTAGAAATTTTCTTTTAATTTTGGATTTGATGACTATGCACCTCCTTCTTATAAGAGGACTGTCAGAAAGTCCTAGGACTAACTGCCGTTTCTCAATTTCTAAAATACTTTTATATAAACAAGAGAGGCTCAATACAGGCTTGCTCCCCATTCTAGATTACCCTTGCCACAATGCCACTATTTGGGAATGTCTTGGGTCCTGCATAGAACCTAGAAGGAGTGAAGTGAAATCAGTACAAAGCCCCATAACTGGGATTCTCTCCTATAAAGGCCAGGACTCACCTGACCTTTTCCAGGGAGTATACCTGTCTCACTACATCTTGCGAGCTAGCCATTTATTTAGCAAGTATAGATGATCAGGTCAAACTCTCCTGTCTAAATGGCTCTTATTCTAAACCAGTTGAAATGTCGATGCAGATCTCTTAGCAATACTTGCAAATGCAAAGTCATATGGACTCATAACAAGTGTGATGAATGAAGCAGTGAACCCTATTAAAAGATGCTTTTGAGACTCTCAGTTTTGGAAGACCTGACGTTGATCTTTTAGAACAGGACAGCCACACAGCCAAATTAGTTCCTAATCAGGCATACTTTTGTATATCTTGTTTAAATAAAGTCAGAACCAGTAAACTGGGTGGTTTTAAATGGTTCTAGATGGTTTTCCAAATTTAGGCAGGTGTTAATAGCCCATATGAAAATAGGCATGCCTATCTACAAAAATGCCAGTTTCTTTGTGTGAGCTACAGGTAGACACCTGAAAATGGATAAATAGACTAAAAATACTGCTTATGGCTGTGTATAATGACTGCCCCCAAAGACAGGGGCTACTAGAATTAGAGAAGAAAGGAGCTATACAAGAAGGGAGCATCTCTTTGCCACATGCCTAGGAGAGGCTAAAGCCTACTGATTCTGATTCAATTAAAGAAAATGCAAACATATCCAAATCAACTCAATAATGCTAATGCCTAGCATACCTCCTTCCCCTTTCCATCTCTTTCCTCACCCCACTCCACCTCCCAAACTAAGCAGGGGCAAGGTAGAGTTAGGATGAGACTTTGATATCCAGAATGATCCTGAACTAGAATAAATAGCTCACATGAGCCTATTTCCCCTGAGAAGGCCAAGATGTCTCCAAGTTGGGTTATAACAACTGTTTCTTGTTTACCATGGAACATACAATGATAATACCTTAGGTATTTACAGAACTACTTTTGTCTCCTACTCTCTAAAAGTGTTTCGAAGATCTTGGGGAAGGATTGCCACCCTAACTCTCAACCTCTTCCCTCCATTTTACAATTGGAGAAACTGAGGTACAAGCAGAGGTAACATGGTTTCCAAAATCCATTCAAGTTAATGATTCAATTAGAAGTAGAATCCAGGTCCTCTCATTCCTGGCCCATTGAGGTCTCTACTGCCTTTTCTTCTGATGCACATTGAAATTCTATATAGAGAAGACATTATGTATATTAATATATAATGTATAAATATATATTTATATATATATATATATTTCTTAATGTAGATTCCTGACTCTTTTCCCTTCTATGTACATCATGGTTTTAGAAATATCCCATGAACGAGGGAAAAATTCAGCACTGCTAAGAGAAAAGTACAACCTTGTTAAAAAAAAGAGTAATATATCACCATGGAGGTGATTGCTCCTGTCACCAGGGCCAAGAAATGCTTCAGATCTGGACTTTACAGAAAAGTAAATGGACACAACTTAATTGAAATTGTCATGTAAGATATTTTTTTGCCGGACAAACCGAGCTTCCACAACCAGTTTTAAGGAACAGTAAATACAATAGAGATAGATAGATACACTATGCTGAATCTTGAGGAATAAAAAAATATATATATATCAATAGAAATATGCTAAATAAACTAAGACGAACATTATAAGGGATATTCTGGTCAACAAACCATCACCATTAGAATCAAAAAGTAAACCATCCTTTTCACTGAGTATCTCCACAACATTTCTCAATGCACTAAGTACATTTTAACCATGCAGGATTACACAAACATCTTAACTAGTTTGTTTTTTTAAAAAATTCAAACACCAACATTATGCATTTTTGTTAATTATATTGGTTAAAGTTACAGCCAGTGGCTGTCAAATATCAGATACATCATATACATATTTTTATACAGAATCTGGACAACACAACATTACACATCAGAAAGAGAGAGAAAGAGAGAAAGAGAAAGATTATTTGTTCCTTTGTGGGTTTTTTTGTTGTTCGGTTAAAAAATAAAGTCAAATATGAGTAGCAATGGGAAACACTTCAACAATTGAATCACATGTGGAGAACTGCTCATCATAATACAGAAGTACAGAAAGAGAAAGAGTTCATATTTAGGTCTGCATCTAGAATTTTCTTAGCTAAAGAACCAAGACAGCACCTAGGATGTATTGGTTTGTAAAGCAGAGAGAATCACAAAGTCATGCTAGTTGATTCCCAACACATTTCCAACATGAAAAAATATATATATTCTTGATGATAACTTCTCAGAAGGGTTTATTTTTTGGAACATTCTCCCTACTCAGGATCCTGGGTAATTCAGGAGAAAAGCTCAGTTTATAGAGCCCTTGGTAGAGACACAAACAGAAGCAACAGCCTTAAACAGACTTGAAGATCTGAGAAATCTCTGGGAGTTAATAAAAAAAAAAAAAAAAAAAATTACCTTGCACTTATTCTGGTCTCCATTAGTTTCATGTAGCCAGTTAATTAACATGGTTAAGGAGACAACCCTCATGGCCAACTAAGCTGGCCTAGCCTTATTCCTTCCCACTAATATGCTGAGCTAACACAATCATAAGAATCCAACCCAGAAATAAGAAAGCTAAATGCAAATCAAGGAAATGCTACTGTAGTCATAGCTATGTACGAAAATGCTGAATTTTCAGATATAATCAGACATACAAAATCCTTTCTGATGAGATTCTTTTAAGCCATTACAGTGCAAGGTTTTTTGATTACAGTAAAATTTGAATATATTTACAGTAACTGGAGTTAAGTAGCTGATTTTGTTTTTGTATAACAGTAGGTCCCTGATAAGCAAGTATGCACCAATCTGATATCAACCCAGCACAATAATGACTATTTCAACAGAAATACATCTTCTGGTTTATTTCCCTAGAATAGCCATAAAAGAACAATGTCATTTGCACAATTTCATAGAGCACAAACTTTTTCCTTAACAACAACAAAAAAATGTGATGTCAAAATCCCAATGGGAAAAGAAATGGAAAACAGAGTGAAGTCAAAGATCACCTGCTTGATTTGATCCAAGCATTTTGTCAGCTTACTGAGCTTTTCTCTTTTGTACTTTAAAAATTCTTTTTTTTGCAAGCCTTTGTAAGGAATGCTTTTCTGTGCTTCTGTGTCCCCATCCCATGTTGCATGGGAAGGAGTACGTACAACCTTGCTTAGTGAAAGTAAAGATATGGCGGAATTTAGTTTCTCTCATTGCCACTGAATATCTAGAAAAGATAGCTAGTGGAATAACAGAAGGATGGAAAGGGATGACCACCATCTTGAAAGTAAGTGGCTCTTGTATGCCTCTCAAGGCCACTTATTTTGATATAGACAAAAGGAACTGCAAAGAAGTAGGAGGCCAAAAGGGTTCTTCATAGAGGAAATGATAACAGTAAATGGATAGATGGCTATGGGATATAGAATGTGGCTAGAAAATATACTCCTACCTTCCCTTGAGTATTGTTAAGATGTGGAAAAGTTCTTAATCAAAGGCAGTATAGAAGAGTCTTCTTTAGAAATCTTGAGAAACCAATCTCTCTGAGATAGTTTAAGGGGCAATCCAGCCAGAAGACCAAAAAACAAAACAAAACAAAAAAAACCCAGACAAGAAGATCATAGGAAGCCCCAATTACATTAGAATTCTTTGATTCCATGAATGATATTTTTTCTCTACTTTGTAAAGCTCTTACTATTTTATGAAGATTAAATAAGGCTTGGCAACTCATGGCAAGTAGGGTAGCACAAGATAATTTAAAATCCTAGTCCAAAACCCTAGTTAATCAATCTTCATCCTCACCCTCATTCTCTCTTCTCAGATGACTGGCAACTAATTCAGGTCAAGGTGTTAATTGATAATTAAGGTGTTAACTGATAATAGTTTGAATCATGGCACATACCCCCACCTCTATATTTTAAAAGAGTGATTATTAAAGCTTGTTGGAAGTTGATATTTTGGGTCCACAGATCCTGAAGACATGAAAATATTCTCAGGATTATAATAGAGAAGAGTGCTGAACTTGGAAGGGGTTATAAACTTTCTTTTAACCATCTATTCATAGGATCAAGATTTAGAATTGAAAGAAATAGTTGAATCGTTTAGTTCGAGGCCTTCGTTTTGCAAATGATGCAGCTAAGCAGCTTTCTGCCAATCTAGGAGAAAGGTTCATGTAGGTGTTCTTTCATTGTGTCCTTGATTATTCATTTCCACCAGGCTGATTCTTATATTTTATGAGACATTGAAAGGATGACTTGCAGATTCCTTCTCCTTCCACCATGAAGTTTGAGAAAGTGAATAAATGAAGAGGTGGCACATCATCTCTGAAAGGTTGCCAAGGTTGCCAGTCTTCAAGATAGAAGAGAAATAGAAGATAAGGGAGAGAAAATTCCTCTCCCCTGAGATCTCCATTTTGAATGCTTTACTACTACAGAGATCTACTAGAGACATTTTTCTAGCTGTGACCATAAAATGGTCTCCTGATTTGTGTGAGAGTTCATATGCATGTGTATATGCGGAAAAATACACACACACACACACACACACACACACACACACACACACACACACACTTTTTTACCAGCCAAATCAGTCATTTAAAAATAAGGACCCTTAAGAGTCTGACTTCAAATTTAGTTTTTACTTTGATTCTGTATTATTCCTCTTCACCCTCTCTCAGTTCAAGCTAACTAGTCTATTTTCCATGTACAAACTCCTTTTCATGCATAGAATTTCCTTTCCTTTTTTTCTTTGCATAGCCTGTGTCCTTTTTTTTTTTTTTTCCGGGGATGCTCTTCTATTTCTCTGCTCCTTCTTGCAACCCCTAACTACCTTTTATGTTCAGCTCAAATGCTTCTTCCTACAACAGGCCTTTCCTGATTCCCCTAATGGTTAGTGTTCCCCTCTCACACATACCAAATTTTCTTTGCATTTACTTTGTATAAATTTTATCTGAATAACTGTTCGCTTCCAACAGAACAATGTAAACTCCTTGAAGGTAAATAAAAGTTTCTTTTGTCTGTATTCCCCAGTGCCTGGCATGTAACAAGTACTTAGGAAATACTTATTGAACGGAATTGAACTATTGTACTAAAGTATATTAAGGTTCCATTAAAGTATCATTGTTTATTGCTGTGGCAATTGAGTAGTGATTTAAAAAAAAAAAAAAAAAACAGACACTAAATCTCTAAAACACTGGCACTTCTATAGCTACTCAGAGAACTGTTAATCAATGGAATGCCTCTTGATCTGGAAGATAAGTGGCTCAGATGGATCCAGAGTCAAGAATTTTAAAAAGTTTCCATTCTCTGATGACACTAAAGTTTTTTGGTTACCTCAGGGCTAGCTGCCCTAAATTAGATCTCATGGTTTCCTCTAGAATGTGTTGACAAGTGATCTTCCTTGAAGGATGGAGAATGCTTATGAAAGGCCACTTCTTTTCTTCTGAATATACCACCATTAGGATCTGACCAGTCCTTAAGTTTTCTATTAAACAAAAAATTCAAAAGATAAACATTGACTAGCTAGATCTGTTTGTTTGAGTACTTTTGACCAGGCAGTCCGTCATTGGAATAGATTCAACTAGTAACGTTCAAGGATAGTAATTGAACATGTTGGAGACTGGAAAAGGAAAGTAGGAAAGGTACTGGAATAAAATGTATGCTTTTTAAGCCTAAAGACTAGGGAAATAGATCAAATTCCTCTTTCTGAGAGTCACTATCTGTCAGACACCTCCTCCCTCCTACCCCCCACTCCTTACCCCCCCTCATCCATTTGCATTTACCAAAGTAAATATTAAACTTGATGAAAATGTCTCAATGTAGACTGACACCCCACTCACAAGTGATGGCATGTAGTCAGTGGCAAAATGCCCTTTTCACATCATTCATGACAAGTCTTTCTCTGCCTGAATTTGAAGTCCTTTTAGGAGGTATGGTAAAAATCCTAACTCAGGAGCAGTGGGAAACCTAAATTAGGGAATTTGTTTATCATACAGCAGAATTCCCTCCTCCCTTCACTTATGTGAAGAGGAAATTTTGGACAATACTAACTTGGTATCCTTTACTTTAAATTTCCATAGGCAGTTTGATAGAACAAGGTAAAGGAAGTACTATTAGAAACTGGCTTGGGAGCTATTTGCTCATTTTAATGCCAAAGGCTTTATCTATTTATTAGTATTTCTAATAAGTTGTGAAGAGACAGAAAAGAATAGTGATTTTTTAATGTGAAGCTTTCAATAGCCATAACAATTGGAACTGAAATTTACCATGGCTATCTACATTGTCTTGGGAAAAAAATTCCTCAGAAAAGGGATAGGAAAAGATGACAAGACTGAAGAAAGACAGAGACAGAGAGAAAAAGACAGTGAGAAAGAGAGACAGAGACAGAGACAGAGAGACAGATAGACAGAATTAAGTTAGGGTAAGAGTTGTAAAAAAGGCTTAGAGTATTAGATTTGGATGGAATTTTAGAGATCATACAGATCAATCTTTCACCTTCAAAAAAGAAACTGAGTCCCAGATATCTAAAGTGGCCTGAGGTCACACTACAATCTGGCAAAGGCAAGATGCTAAGCAAAGTCTACATCGTAGATTATCTTCTGTGTGTTTGAAAAGTAGCTCATCATTGCCTAGTGAGACAGCCACATAACAAATGAATATTATTAAATGTTTTCTATATGCGCTCAGAATTCTTGGACTTGATTAGATCTGCAGAGACTACCCAGGTAATCCCCCAGGTTGCATCATACTACCATTTATGGATGTTCATCTTCCTAAATTTCACTAGAAAGGAAAAGTCCCCTAACAAAAGGAAAAGAAATTATGGCAAACTATCCAGTGAATACCATTTAGATGGGAACAGAACAAACTTGTCCAATTGTCAGTAGAAATTGGCCACATTCAGATGTATCATTTTGGTTAGGGAACTGACTATTTCAGAATCAAAATGGTCATTCTACTTGAAAACTCAGGACAACTCAGGATTTGTGAGTGACTGGGATAGGAGACAGTAGATAGGAGAACTCGTTAAAGTGTTACACTGAAGAAGTGAAGTGGTCACTAAGGTTGTTGTTGGTTACAGTAGATATTATTGATTTTGTGCTTCTCTGAATAAGGTAGTTTTGTGATTCAACTAGACAATGAAAAAGCTGCTCCATTCTTATTACCAGCTTCACTATTTTTTTCCAATTGCAACCTTAAATCTTTTCTCTTCATGGCAGTGCTCATTTTGGGGTCAGGGCAGACAAAGAAAAGGCACTTTTCTAGAAAAATTCTGATTTAGGAATTTCCCATTGAGCTTTGAACTTATGGCATTCTCATTAAGACTGTTGTTAGATACCGGATAAATCATTGATTTAAAATTGAAAACAATTTGGGAGTTGTATCGTGTCTATTAGCTTATTGGTTAAACAGGAGGTTACAGCTGGACAGGAGCTAAACCACTTCTATACCACATCCGAATTTGCTAATTTTCAACTCATTAATTGGTTTATACCCAAATTTTTACCTTAAATCACCTCTAAAGGCTGAACATTGTCAGGAATAATTCTGGAATCAAAGGGTCTTGCACAAGTAAGATATTTAAACAAATGCTTGTTGAATTGGAGAGAGAACATTATAATTTTTAAGTCCAGAAAGGATGATTATGCAGAGATCAGTGAGGACTTGATTTTTTATTTCTCCTTATAGCAAATCATTGGATGAAATTACTGATAGATTTGTTCTCCAGTTAGAATTTATATGAATTGGAGATTAAAGAAAATCAGTTTTTGACATCCATTTGAGGCAATTCTCAGTGGAGTTAAGAAGAAATACTTAATTCCTGATAAGGAAAAAACATATGCATATCCAAGACCAGAATATCCCCTAAAGTATTATGGATTTTGTTTGTGATTATGTCATAAGTAAACAATTGAGTTAGAACACTACTATATATTGAAGCAAGTTTTTATCTTAAGATGGACTTGCCCAAAAATAGTACAGTATGATAGAAAGAAACAGAAGCCTAGTAGATTGGGGTAGGATTGGGAGGGAAGAGTAATGTAATTGGCACAATTTATCTTGTCTTTATAGGTTTTAGATTTAGTAATTTATGACACATTCATCCTCAAGTAGACTGTATTTACAAATGTTAGATGAGTGATGGTTAGATGAGTTGGCAAAGGTTCATTGTCAGCCTACAGGGAAATATCAACTAGTGTAATTTAGAAACTGACCCTTGATCCATATTCATTAACAAACTTTTCTGTCCATTAGAATCTAAGCTATTTTAGGGCAATGACAAACAAACCTATGTGAACTGGGGCTGTGTTACATACTTTGTGGGCACTAGTAAACTTTGGATGAAAATAATTACCTTTGAATGATATAATAAAAAAACATGTTTTCTCAGGTTTCCTAGTGATATTTCAGTAAAGAAAGGGTAAATCTGCCTCTTTCCTAAGTCATAGATCTCTAGATTGGGTTAGGATAGGGAAAACCTTATTATATCTTAGAATTAAGCTCTTTCAAGAAAAAGGGAAGTACTCCCATCTCACCCCCATCCCCTTTTCTTCTTTTCTCTCTATCACAGAAGATTCTTTTCCCCCAAAAAAATCTGCCTAAGCAGGAATTGTGGTACCTGGTCTGGTTTCTAAGATGACTTTAACAAAGATATCTGCTGATGAAGTCACTTATAATGGACTGAATTGAAGTTTACTTCTTAAATAGATGCGAGAAATTATGACTAAAATTTTAAAAGCCTGCTAAAACCTTGGTGAGGTCTTCAACATATGGCATAAAGACCACTTGTAACAAATAAGTTGATTTACCTATGTGGATTTTTCAGACTGTATTCTCTCATCTGATTCTGTGAATGTGATCTTTCTTTTAAAAAAATAATTGTTCAACTCAATACATCAGTTTCCATTTCTACAAAATGAGTAGAATGAGATGAAATCAGTCCTCCAGAAATGGCTCAAGAAATATTTCTTTAGTTTTGTGGGATTCATATGGAATTTTTAAAAGTTCATATCATGACTAAAGAAATGGATAATATAAAAATTACTTAAGAAATTTGGAAAGTCTGCAAGTATGGTTTTTCCTCCAAAACAGATATATTGTGATGGTACTTATTAAGGACTAAGACATATTTGGTAGAGTGGAATTTGGAAGTTTTGGCAGCTAAAGGACCCATGAGTTAGTTTGGGAAGGTCAAAGGTACCACTGAACATCCACCAGAATGACTTAGCAGATACTTGTGATTTTTTTCCCTAAGTGAATAAGTTCTTTAAAGCTTAGTAATGTACTCTATCCATTTTTTTTCTGAGATTTGTTGCTCTACATTCAGGTGCTAAAGGAAACTCTTTAGCTAAAAGCTTGAAATTCCAAAAGCAGATCAATTTAGTGGTTGTTCCCTGTCCTTATTCTAGTACTCTGCATCTTCTTAGTTCTTGTCAAATGCCCAAACTTCTCATTTTAACTTAAAACATGAAACTCAGTTGAACAAACAAGTTGTGAGTGATATGTACAAGTCCAGAAACCTCACATCCTCCTTACCTCAAATTCAACCCTATTCTCATGGAGCTCTATCTGGGAAGGCCCTTTTCTAAAGTAATATCTATGTACTTAAACTATTTTAGAGAGAGAGAGAGAGAGAGAGAGAGAGAGAGAGAGAGAGAGATTGATTCTGGCTTCATCTCTGGCCCTTTCTAAAGAAGTATTTATATAATCATACTATTTAAAAAAGAGAGAGAGATTCTGGCTTCATCACTCAATAGTATTTTGGGAAATACCTTTCCATGATACCTTTAGAACTGAAAAAGATTCACAGAGCTTGGTTGATTTGTAGAGGTTATGGTTCCTGCCAATGAGGGTATAAGGAGGCAGGGCATTTTAACTCTTTGCCTGAAATAGGATTATTATAAGAATCAAGAATTAACTAGTAGCAAAAACAATCTCTAGAGGAGTCTCTTAGTAAGCATTGGAGCACAAAGTAAAACCCATGCTAGTACTTTTCTCTATCATTCCATGAGAAAAATCAAGCAGATAACATCCCCAGGTAAATGAAAATGATAGGAAAAGCTATACAGATACCACAGTAGAGATGTAAAAGTCTCATATCCACCATAGATAATAATCACACGAAAGCATAGAGAAGAGCCCATGTTGGTTAAAAGATGGTCTGTGCATAAGAAAGGCAAAGGAGAAGGAAAAAAAATGCCCTAATCCTTTGGGAAATGAAGATTCTTTTCTATCTCTTTCCCACATCTTTATAACTGATTTCCAAGGAAGCTATATTAAATGAATGAGAAATATGAGTGTATGTTAACAGATGGACATCACTAGATTGCCTGGGGTTATAAGGAAATGAAATCAGGTTACATACTCCTCTCTAATTAATAAAGGGTTTTGGCCACTTACATCCTTCTGAAAGTAACAGATAAAGCCTATTTTCATGTGCTATGCCACGGACCAAAAGCCATTCCTATCATATTCTATGCTAGGATTACATAATAAGTATTTCTAAACTTTCAGAAATTTTCATGTCTTTATGTACCTCTTTCTCTGGGAGAAGTGGGAAGTCAATGAGTTTATAGGTAGAAGGGAACTTGAAAGTAGAAAGAATCAGTGGAAAATTCAGATTTCAAGATAGTGCCGTGCAACATCGGAGCTTTCAAGCTGATTAGCCAAGATGAATTGAAACAAGGTAAAAGATAGAAGAGGATGTGCAGTTAAATCTTCATCAGGTATCTAGGAAGGAATCTTCAAAAGCTACCTTAAAAGAGGTTTGTGATAGTTGATAAATGGAAATAGTGGTTAATATAAGTCCTGTAAGTCCATAAATAGGAATAGAGGGAAATGAAAACTGGATAATAGAAATTGTGCTTTTTGGTATGCCAAAGACAGAATATTTAAAAAAAGATTTTAAAAATCCTATTCTTTCCAAAGAAATTTAAGAAACTCAGTAAGTTGACAAAATCTTCAGAATCACACATGAACTTTGAAAGCATACTTTCGTGATACATGTTTGTATATATGCATACACATACATATGTTAAATTTTTTTCTTCAAATCAACACCAACATGTGTTTCAGCTTTTATATATATTTTATGAGCATATCTTTATTTCATTCATAGACAAAATACTACTCCATCAAAAATAGAAATAGATGCAAACAGGCAAAATATAATCTTGCCAGAGTTTTTTGAGACACTACTTCAGTAATAAGAGGAAAAACACAACAGAACTTCTATAGTATAAGAAAAAGCATCTATCATTAGTGAATGGTTTAATAATTCCTTACAGTGTCATACAAGTCAAAAAATACAGAATGGAGTCTGTGAAACTGAATATCAGTGATTCCATTTTCATAATCCCATTGTGTATTTAAGTGAAATCTACTGTATGTGGAATTTTTTTGTCAATTATGAATTTTATGTAACTTGATGAAATTGGGGAATGACAAAGTTTTGAGGGCCTGCTTAAATATCATTATTAAAAATCACCTCAACTTAGAGGTAGGTCTAAATTTATTCTATCCTTAAAAGTTATTGAATTTGTCAAACCTCTTGCCATTTTTGGCAAAAGCTATGGACAGAATAAACAAACATTGGTGAAGAGTTTGTATGACCCAAAATATGTTACATAAATGTGTTAAATTTTAAAACTATATTTAAAAACAAAGAGGGAGTAATAGTTGGGGCCATCTACTGTATAATTTCTACCTAAGATAATAACTTCACCTGGTTCGGTACTCAGTCAGCATTTTGTGCAAGACCGAGGTCATTATGGCATTGCTGGCTGGTAGCCTACCACTGGTTCCAAATCAATTTCCCTTTGAATGGATATTCACCATGGAAGAGGATCCCAACAGGTTTTAGAAATGATGTGTTAGTACTTCTTTGGGGTACATGGTCACTCACAACAAAATGAAAATGGAAGAAACAATTAGCACAGTCTAAGCTTAGAATCACAAATAGTTGAATTGGAGAGAATATGCAAAGGAATTAGTGAGTTCCATGTGCCATTCTGAAAAACCATGAACAATTTTTTTTAAGAGAAAAAAAAAGGAAAAACTTGTTTTCTGAAAAGCAAAGCCAAACTAATGTTTCCTCATTTCCCCCCCTCGCCCCCCAAACATATTTTTGTCAACCCCAAGCCTAATGGAATTCAGAACAAGACATTTATCTAGCGGCTTTGGGGCTACAAGATCATGTCTCTTCAATTGTACCATGTAAATCTACATAAGCAAAGCACCTTTGAAACTAAGAATTGTTAGAGAATCCTGGTGTCTTATTTGATGTGCCAGAATTACAGTGGAAATAACTAGGATAATTCACTAAATAACAAACACAACCTTATTGACTCTAGTGTATAGGAAAAATATGTTCCCAAGGGCAATTCATAACTAAGAAGGTAGAGCACAATAAAAGGTTATGACATTTCATGAATGATTCAGTGTTATAGCTTTGAACTTTATTGCAAAGCAAAAAATATATATTTATATATATATATATATATATTTTATCTACATATCACTTCTGACATTTACACAACACCAAAGCACAAGAAATCAAAGAAATCATAATGAGGTAGATACAGAACACTTAAGGATGGAGGAGACTGAAGATTTCAAATTTGGCTTAATACTGTGGTCACCAATACAGCAGCAAGCATTGATTCCTAATGAAAGGAATTTCAAGGAGTTCAAACCCAGAATGTACCTTCTTATAAAATTTTAGGGTTGCAAAAAATGAAACGATGAAGAGAAAGAGCCAGGAAATCAAAGACAGCTTCCATTTCAAGGCTCATTTAAATAGACTTTTGTGTAGTTGCCTGGAAAAACACAATTTTAACTTTAGAAGTATTATTTTAACAATTAGGAGTAACTTGTCCCATAGGATTGCTACTGTTTCACCAGCCAAATGGGAAGGAATGGTCAGTATTGGTAGAGTGCAGGCAGCCAGATTTTGTTGGCAGAGAAGCCAGGAGAGAATGAATCTTTCCCTTCCTTAGAAATATTTTACTAGGAACAGCCACTGCTACTGAGAACTAGAAATTATCAAAGGTCAATAAATAGACTGATTTTGGAACACAGTAATACATGAGCTGTACCTTTCCCTGAAGAGGACCTGTGGAGATCACTTGTCCATACAATCCTTGGCTCAGCTTTCTCACTATGTGTCCTTCTGTAGTCAATTCAAAGGTTACCTAGCTGTTACAAGTGTTAGGGAATCATACTAGACACGGGAGATTGAGAGATGTCTTGTAGATATACTATTTCTCTTTGTAGAGAGTTCAACACATTGCAAGACAAATTAATCACTAGCTACATTTCTTTTTAGACTACTAAATATATTGCCAGGTAAGAGTTGCAACAAGAGAAAGTCCTCCCTATTCTGGTCCTTCTGCCCTGAATGGAAAAAGATGCTGATGTTCATTTCTGTTGGGATGAGGTGAGGCAAAGGAAAGGTCAGAGAATGACTTTCCTGACTTTCCTGACACTGCAGGAGTTATAAGGCAGGATGAGAGTCTAATGTGGCTAGGAAAGTAGGAAGATAATGGAGTAGGAGGCGATAGATGCCAGGTATTACTCCACTGTAACTTCCAGGTGGGAAGGTTTAAAGCTGACCTTCAGGTTTTGATTTAAATGAAAAAAAGTAAAATTGCATATATATTTTTAAATGTTACTTTCTTGATGCAAAACAGAAACTTGTGAAGCTTAAGGAAGCAATTTCTGAAGATATCTGTAGGACTAGAAATAGTACTGAACCAAGTACCTTAGGTTATTTGGCATTCCTTTTTATTCTGACCTTATCCTAACTTTGAACTGGATTACTTTTAATCAGAGATCATTATGAGCAACAGGACAGAGCAGTGGTGCAACAGGTGCTGCTTCCTGTGCCCAATTAGCCTCAGTCCAAAGTGAAAGAAGGGCTCTTTAATGAATATCAAGTTAGCTCAGATTAGAGTGGAGGTGAGAAGAAACTATTAACTAACTTGCCATCACAGTATAATTGATGGTTGGTTGGGTATGGATTTTAATGGCACCTTGACTTGTGAAATTGACAAATGTGCAAGCATATTTCCAACTTTTGCAGGAGGACCAACAAAGGAGATTGGTTTGGGAACAAAAGAAGAAATATACTGAAAAGATTTTAAGGGGTTCACTGCTTTATTTCTTCTTTAGGTTTATGCCTTGGGTGATTCTTCCCTCTACCTTAAGCTATGATTATTACTCACATTTGAACTTAACATATAAAGCCATATAGTGAAAGAAAATAACAGGGTCCCAAAACTTAATTCAAATGAGAAGACAATTCAGTCAAATACTAAATGGTGCTAAGGTTGGAGAGAAATGGGCAACTGACACTCAGTCTAAAGAAGCTATAAGAATATTTAGGACAATAAATTATAGGAGTAAAAGGCATGATAAGATCATGAAAATTACCTACAATCATAAAAAACTTCACTCATATATATTTCAGCCTTCTCCTAAGTAAGGGAAGGCTAACGGGGTACATAATAATGGCTTTCAGGTCTACAGAGGACTATTAATGTAATGGAAGGTTCTTCAAAATAAATCACTGTGAATTCAAATAGATAGTATTTAGTTCAACTAGAGGGGAGGGCTTGTGAGAATGTCATTAAGTAGAGTGGAGATGAAAATGCCACTTCCCCAGATCCTTAAGATTAAGTTTGACTTACATTTGTCTGCAAAGATGTTGGATGCTGTTTGAGGAACCTTCCAATATGGAGCTCCAGTTATTTTATTAAATTCTGAAGAAAGCACCAGCTTTGCTCAAGGTCTGGCTAATCTTTTGCAAGAAAAACTGCTTCAATGATCAACTTTTCTATCATTGCGTACCCCCAAACAGGAGTACTGTGTATTGGGATAATTTTAAACAAGTTGATTACAAATAAAGTGGTAGATAAAATGTATAAATCCTGAGTCTGACTTAGTAGAGAAAAAAGTAGGTTGATTCTGCCAATTTCTTTCTCCTCAAAATCATTCCAATCTGCATCTTCCTTTCTATTTCTTCCATTTTCTCTTCTAGCTCTGATCTCATCACTCTCCTACTAATTCAATTCTGTCATTCTTTCTTCTAATCTATTCACATAGTAGCAAAAATCATCTTCCTGGGCATGCCATTCTTAGTTGAAAAGCACTTTCAATGACTTTTTCTAATTGTCTATCATACTAAGCTCTTCTCCTGATTCTCCAGAGCCTCTACCCACTGCATTCTCCTATCTAACAGTTCTCTTTACTCCCTGATTTAGATTCTTAACTCCAGTCAGCAAATCTTCTTGTTATCCCCTACATATGATAGGATAATTATCTTCAAAGATTCTACTATACCATTGTCCCATTTTCCCATTGTACCAGGTCATGATCCCCATCAAAATCCTAGTTGGGATTCACCTTTTCCTAGGTCTCTGAGGCAGTGAGTCACAGAAAGAAGAGGATCTGACTTGAAATCTTAACTCTATAGTTTACTGTCTATCACTGGGCAAACCAGTTCAATTTTTACTTGGGTTTCCTCACCTATAAAAAAGAAGCAGTTGGACTTGAAGGTCTCTTCCACTAAATTTATGATCCTTAATAGATGTGTATGAATGTGTGCATGTGTGTGCATATGTGTGTGTATCTATGTGTGTACATACAGAGCAGTACCTTAAATATGCAGTTTTTTTTTCTCCAGCACTCCCAGCTATTTACAACAGTAAGAAAGTTAAAAAAAAAAAAAAATAAGACCTCTAAACAACCAACCAAGTCTGTGAAGTAAAGCTTATTCTTTTCCATAATGACGCATTCCAAATCTTTACTTGATGGCTATTTACTTTTACTTTAGACACAATTTTAATAAGCTTGCTTATCTGATTTCCCAATCCACTGCATATTTAAAGCAACAATTTAGAAAGGAGCAGGTAGTAGAAGACAGAGGGAAGAGGCTAGTAGGGATTTTCTCCCCTGACAGCAGGAAGAAATAACAGCTAACAGGAAGGAGAATAATAATCCTAAAAAGCAGACATAAGTACTAAGGAGGCAAATCTCTCTAGGATCATTTCATATAAGAACAAATAGTCCTAGACACCTAAGAACTTTTTGAAGGCATCAATTAATAGAGCATATTAAAATTATTGAGGTTCACATTGATGACCTTTGACTCAGTAAGAAAAAGGTTAAAGGATTTTTGCCATTTTCTTTTTTGGAAGCAAGGAAGTGGGTAACAAACTTCAGGATATTAATGGACTGGGTAGAATAGACTTTGGGATTCACCAGGGGTTTTTTGGTTATCTGAAAAATTCATATATTGTCAGCCCATTGCTTAAAAATATCAGATAAATGGATCAGCTAGTTAGTGCAGCAGATAGAGCACCAGCCCTGAAGTCATGAGGATCTGAGTTCAAACAGATTTGAACACTTAACACTTCCTAGCTGTATGACCCTGGGCAAGTCACTTAACCCCAATTGCCTCAGCAAAAAACAAAACAAAACCAGATAAATGAGGTATTACTATAACTTTCCATAGTTTTCCATTGATGGCTATTTTTCTTTTATTTGTTCCCATTTTTTCCCATGTGTGCTTATCCTTTATTTCCCATTAGAATGAAAGTTCTTTGAAGGCAGGGACTTTGATTTATTATTCTGCAAGTCTTTCATAAAGAAGGAGAGATGAACTGCTAATAGACTTATTTTGTACAAGGAAGGCTGAGGCCTGAGTGGGAATATATGCTTTTCCACTGAGATACTATAAGACTGAAAGAAGTCACTTAAATATAGAATAGCCTCTATCTCATACCTAATACAGGAGAATAGAGATAGCCTACTTTTTTTTAGCTTTTTGACACCTCTTTCCTTTTCTGATCCACAATTTCTAATTAGGAAGCAAAGAGGCACAATGAAACAAACAGTGGCTTTAGAATCAGAGGACCTGGGTTTAAGCCTTACTTCTGACACTTACTACCCATGTGATCAGGAAGTAATAACCTTCTTGTGCCCCAGTTTGCCAAATAATTACTGAGATACCTTACAGCTCTAGATGTATGATCCTACTCTTGGAACAATGTTTCTTTCCACATCTACAAAAGGTGTTATGTCTTTTCTCTGCCTTTCAATTCCATTTCTATTTTTCATGGATACTTTTCATGATTCAGTGAAAATGAAGGTAAAACCTCACCCAGTTTAACCTGTGGTTGCTCCTAGAAAAGGGGTAAGAAAGTAAGAAGTAGAGAAGTAATAAATTATGGTCTTTCCTTTCATCTCCTTCAAATCCCATCTCACCTTCTGAGCTGTCTGTGTTGTGCCCAGGACAGTCGATAGTGGTAGGACTTCATTGCAGTTACTGGTGTGACTGACTTGCTTATCTTAATTTGATGGTTATGGGTTAGCTGATCATTTCTGTCTTTGCCTTCTCACAATTCATTTCTTCACTTCTTTTCTTCAAGCTTTGTTCTACCTCTATACTACTGTGAAAGCCTGATTAAAACACTTTATTTCTCTTGGCAGAGAAGGGTAAATCCAGAAATAATTTTCCTGTGCAAAGGGATTTAAGCACCCCTGCTGATGAGCTTTCAACAGGAAACATTCATCATTGAACATTAATGCCAATGGCCTTGGTTTAATTTCATATCCATCCTGAAAATGCTTTCTTTTTTCTTTTCCCCCTGCAGCTGAACAGGGCACAAATGATGGGATGGTGCAGGGAGTTTTGCCCTGTGCTAGTTGTCTCATGGGCTGTGACTAAAACCAGAATCATTGTAGGACAACCCTGGGTCACAGAATGAACTCAACTCCAGAGTAAAGTTCTAGGCCTCTTACTGTTGGCACTGATTGAGTGTGTTTTGTTACTGGGAGGGCTAATCCTGAATAGCTGCTTTGTGGATTTCCAAGTGAAGCTATGGAGGGAGTAATGTAATTAAAGTAGGAACAGAGTGTCAACAGTGGGGAAGACGATGAAGATGTAGGAGAAACAGCATACCTAGAATAGTGTTTAATGAGGTAGGGTAAGGAGCCTGATTGAACTGAAGGAATTCCTCCCTTCCTTCATGAAATAGGGTTTTCAATTGAGTGATACTAACTCCAGCTGCAGGTGTAACTCCAGGTTCTGAAGGAACCACAAAGCATTTCAAATTAAAAATGTCTTCCTGTATACCTCTGAACCCTTAAAATATAGTACCAAACCACACTAAGTACGAACATTTAGCTTCTTGAATAATTTAGTAGGGGCAAAAAAAAAAAAAAAAAAAAAGTTGGAGCTAGGAAGGGATCCGAAAGATTACCTAAAACACACTAGAAAGAGGTAGAAATTAGGTCTGGAGAGTTCAAGTGATTTTGCTGAGCTCACACAGCTAGTCAGGGGGAAAGCTGGGAATAAAATCTCAGGTTTTCTAATGCTTAAACCCAAGGCTTTTCCCCTAGGAATTTGCCAGGTGAGACTGGTGGAGTAAAGGGCCTTGTTTCTTTCACTCAGTGAAAGTTTTCACTCAGTTGAAGCAATAAGCCGCCAGGCCCCTGGACAGGCTGATTTCTCAGGTAGAGTATCTGATAGGGATTATTCAGATACTGACTACCACAGTCTTAGAAATGCGGATGAGAGTTTGTTCTGCCCAACCCAACACAGGTCCCCATTCTCAATAGCATGACTCTGTCTAGATACCTAGGCAGGTTTGCCGCTGCTAAGATGAGGAATCTTGGGCTCTGCAGTAGAACCAATTCTTTCTAGATTGAAGTCATTGTGATTCTTGCCAACAGAGAGCTGTCAACTGGCAACATTCCTATCCCCTCTCCATCATGCTCCTTCCATTGAATTCTGAAGATACTCCTGAACCCCAGAGTAGCTGAAGCTATCTCAAGGATAGGACCCCGACTAGCTCAGGCTTGAGAACCTTGCAGTCTCCCTTGACCATTTTCTTTGGATTTGGTTCAGCTCCCAGTCATAACTTCTTGGAACCATAGAATAAAAGAGCTGAAAGAGCTCTTAGAGAGCATCTAGTTTAACCCCTTAATTTCACTAAGAAGGACATTAAATCCCAGAGATGAAATAATTTTCAAAAATGATAAAATTAGTTGTGGCAGAGCTGGGATTGGAATAATGATTTCTAGATTCCAAGAACATGATTTGGGCTGAGATGGAAGTTTGTCTCTCCTACTAAGCTTCCAAATCATCCTCTTAAGCTCTAAAATTCTAAGGTTATTGCTTTTTGACCGACTGACTGGTTTGTGTTTAATTCTTTAGGATGGCCTTCCCATTCTGGGATTTAAGAAATTTGGGAGTTATGTGGGTGGAGATTAGATTTAGGAATGGCACTAATTAAATTTTGCTGGTCTGAAAAATTTTACTAACAAAAGTTCTTATTACACATACCAACTTTAAAAATATGTAACCCCTCATTCCTCTTGTATCATGCTCCTTTTTTTGGTCTGGATCTGTCCAATCACTCAGAAGGTGATTTCAGAAGTTAAGAGTGGTTTGGGCTAGAGTATCTAGATATTTTACCCATCCACAGAATAATATGGGTAGAGTAACATTGGTGTAGGTTTGAGACAGATACTCTGGAAAAAAATGATGCTAGATCTCTGGGATAATTCAGTCTCAAACTTGGGCCCAGAAATACTCTGTCCCCCAGAAATTCATAAAAAGATACCTCAAAGTGTGGCAATATGATTTTCAGTAGATGAGCAGTTGATTTCTTGGGTGGGCCCTTGTATTTGTTATTTCCATAGAACAGGGCAAAAAACCCAAACCCAACTCATTCATTTCAATCTTCTGCATAGCAAAAAATTTATATGTAATGTGGATAAATGAATAGGAAAAGGGAAGAGGAAAGGAAGAAAACTGAGACAGCCAGCCTTAGAACCAGAAGGACTTGGATTCAAATTGCACCTCTGACATGAATGTGTATGTGCCTTGTAAAGTCACTTAGTTTCTCAGTCCTATAGACAATCCTCTAAGAATCTAAGTTGCTCACCTGCCCTGATACAGTTTCTTCACCTGGGAATTCTTTATATGAATTAAATCACAGGTCTAGTCTCTATCCCTATGCATGGGGATAAAGATGGATGAACAGGAAAGGAAGACTTAGCAGGTAGGAGGTGTCAGGGATGGGGATTTGTGTGCTTCTATAAAACTGACCTTATTTTTTTATTTTTTACTCAGGAGCAATACTGTCTCCTCTGCCTAAGCTTCCTGTCTTCAGGAATTGAAAGTTGGGAGGTGGGGATGGGAGTGTGCTGAGACAGTTAGGGAATATCTATATTTACCTTAAAAACACAGACAGTCATAGCTGCTTTGGATGGCTTTGCCATCTTGTGCAAGATTTGTAAATCATGTGCAAAACTTGACTTGTATAGACAAGCAAATAAAATATATAGACATCATATAGGCAGGTGTTTCTTAGGCAAGTTGTACTTGCCTCAGATATAGATTCTCTTTTCTATCCACTTTTGGCATTTTATCAGGACTAAAAGAACTTGTTGTTTTTAAATAGATTATATCCCTTCCCCTTGATGGAAAGTAGATTTTTGATCCTTAGAATCTGAAGAGAACTCACAAGTTTAATGCCATTTCTAGAGCATGAGTCCTCTACGATGTGTCCAAGGAGTATTTTTAGGCCTGGCCCTTAGAAAGACTAGATTCGAGTTTTGGCTTCACATTTCTATGCCTCTGTTTTCAGTCCTAATAAATCTCTTCCTATTTAGCTATAGAATCTAATCCATATGCATTTGCAGTAAGCCCATGTCTATATGTCATTCTAAATGTCTGGCTAGGTTGTTCCATTTGCAGAACATGGTTTAGTTGGGGGTGAGGAGAGGAAACTAATTTGGCATCAGGTGAATACACAGTGAATGGGAAAGGTGCTACTGGCACAACATTAGAGTTTAAAATAATGCTTACCCTATAGAGACAGGTTACTCAACACAACTGAATTTAATTAAGGAACTAAAAATCCTGGTCATATCCCTTTTAAAATACATAAGCTCCCTGTTGTGTCTTCCCCCCAACCCCAGCACCTGGATGTAGATGCCAACAGAGTTGCATGTGTACACAAACCCACATGCATGGAATTTCACATATTTCACATACCACTTAAGCCAAATTTTTTGCCTTAAGTCTACACATCCCTAATATCTATGATACGAATCCAGAATTTAAAAGGAAAAGGAATATTCTGAAACCAACAAAAATGAAAACAACTTGTAACCAGAAACCTTGTACAAGTACCAAACCAAACCAAACTATACCAAAAAAGGAAAAAACAAAAATAAACAAAACTCACCCACAAAACATGGTTACATTAAATTTTTGAAAAGAAACAAAATAATTACATTTTGTTTTTGCTGTTCCCTTTTGAAATTTTGAGGGAAAAAAAGTTACTGTAGCACTTTCACCTTGAGCCAGAGTTTGTTTATCGTGTTTCTTGTTTAAAAAGAAAGAAAGAAAGAAAGAAAATCTGTTTGGGAATATGGAAAAGAAATTGGAAATCTGAGGTGGAAAGGGAGAAAAGATAGACTGGAAAATTGCATAGTTGTGCAACAGTGGCTTCTCATCAAGGTGAAAGAGTGTCCTCTGATAAAATAGCATCTGATTTTTTAATTTTTATTTTTGTCATTATTCAGTTCTATTTATGTTCTTTTGTTTTTCACTGTCAACTGTACATGGCACACATTAAAAGGTATATACAGAGCACACACACATACTAACATAAAATGCTTGATGTTAGACAGTCATTCTTTAAATATTCTTTCAAAGTTTGTTCCAGGCAAAGTTTGTATTCATAAATAAACACACTTTTTGCTACATCTGAACACTATTCCTGGCTTAAGCCTCTCTCAGTCTTTATCTCATTCAATAATCAACCAAAAAGGGAAAAGCGGCAAAGAACCAGTAAAGCACCAAAATGGTTTTGTTCTTATTGAACTTTAATGAATATACTCTCATTTTTATTCTGTGGCTTGCATTTTTTTAAACAAGAGGAGGGGGAAACCACATTTCATTGGCCCTCATCCCTGAACTCTGCCCCACTTCCCAACTCATTTTCTTGAGGTAAAAGTTATTCTTTAACACCCTTGGCAGATGACTTGGCCTTCACAGCCAGAAAGAATGAGAGAACATCACATTTTGCAAAATCAAAAATGGATCTGTTGTGCTCATTCAACTTTTCCCCTCCTCTGTGTACTGTTCCCTTCCAACCAATGATGGAAATGAATAGATGAATAATTCCCCATATTGACACTGCCCCAACCCCATCCTCCCCAACCACTCCACAAGCATAAACACAAAGAAATCCCTCTCCTCCCCCATTATACAAGGCATGTATCAATTACAAATGAAAACAAACAAAAGCATAAGTTAAATACTTTCCATTCTTGTGGTCTGCCTCAAGTACATTTTGATATATCTCTGATAGTTTACATTTATATAGGAAATAGCAAAGGGTTGGTTTTTTTTTATTACACTTTTTACAGAATCTCTGTGTGTTATCTTTTATCCTTTTCTCTATTTTTAATTTTTTTTGGATAAACAGTTGTTTATAACAATCTATATAGTAAGGCTCCACAGAAAGAATTCTGTGTATTTTTTTTTTCTCTAAGAACCAAAGTATATAAAATGAGGTTTGATTCTAGCACCTTTTACAATAATTGTGATGTTGTTCCCTTGGTAGAATGTAGCACTACCCAACATCCCGTATATATCCCCCCCCAACTATAGCGCAGTGTTCAAATGTATTGCCAAAGGAAGAAAAAATAGTGTGCATGTATTAAAAGATGGAGGTGTGAGATTTGTGGAGAAGAAAGGAATAGGAGTAAATAGATTAAACAAGACTGCTAGAAGCATATAAAACAGTTTTGAAGCACATTAAGTTGCTGTCTCCAAATTATTAGCCTCTAATGATTTTGTTGTCACTGATTTGTCCTCACAAGCTCCCTTTCCCCATGAGGTAGGGAAATGTTATTATCCCCATTTACAGATGGGGAAACAGGCTGAGCTACTTGCCCAGGTCACAAAAGAAGGGCCAGAGTCCATGTCAGAACTAGAAATCAGGTGGGTTCAGTATCCTATTCAGGCTCTTCCTCTTGGTCCTGGTTTTGACAGCCTCTCACCTTCCAAAATTGATTGGTGGTTTAGTCCATTTGGAAAGGCAGCACACTGGCTGTTTATGGGGAGTTGGATGGGTTTGGGACTGGAAATGAACATCAGCACCAAGGGAAGTTTGAAAGAAATTTCTCTTTTATTTCTTTTCTTGTTTTAATCTTTCTTGGTTATGGAAACAGCAACTTTCACAGAAAAGAAGAAAACTTTTTTGAGAGAGTGACCCATCCGATGGTGCCCTTTTAGGATGTCAGGTATTCTCTGATAGTTATTAGATTCTGTTGAGTATTACATATTTCTGCAGAGGAATGGTTTATCCCCACCACAGCTACATCAGAACCTCCATTATATAATTATAACTATAGTGATATATCTCTATTTCTATTTATATATGTATACATTAAAGTCTGTTACTGCACTGGCACATGATACAGAGGAAAATATACTGGCATTGCTGTTTGCTGCAAGTGGATGCCTTGACTGGAGGGAGTTACATGAAAGAGAAGCACCGGGGAAAAAAGGCACCACAAGGTTTTGAGAAGTTAACTTGTTTGTCATTACCATCCCAACCTAACCATAGTGAAGGAATATAAAAGGCTTTCATAGTTAACCAAGACCCTGAAACAAAGGATTCTAAAGAACCCTGGCAATTGGCATCTGTTTCCACTTATCCCTGCAATACTGAGTGGAAAAAGGGGAAAGAATCATTCATTGGCTGCCATTTTTAAATTCTTGTCCTTTTGGCTGATGAGAGACAGGGATTCTAACATTAGAAAGAAAGCCCTCCTATAAACCAAAGAGTGGAAAACATCTTGTACTATAGAAACAATTGCCTTTCCAATATAATCATGTGGTTGCAATTCATTTAAATTAAAAAAAAAAATGAGGAAAATTAAATCCACAGGCACTGATTGCTGAGAATAGCACCGGGTTTGGATTAGTGAGGATGTATGCATGCCCCAATCTGTCCACATAGCTGAAACCAAGGGATATTGGCTCAGATTAGACATTAGTCCATCCTCTTAGTCTGGCCAAGAATAGTGGAAATTGTTGGCCATCCCCAAGCACCAAGAACTGCATGTGCCACTAATAAGGAAAAGAGAGGACACAGCAAGGAAAATATGGAGATGATTTTAAACAGAATTATTATTATTTTTAATTGCTGGCCTTGAAATAGATCTTCCTTCCCTTCCCGGCCAAAGCCACCCTCCAACTGATTAATGATGTAGAAGTCTAAGGTTGATAAGAAGGTCTGAGCTGAGGACTTAGCTTTTGCTGTCAATCTGTTACCATCCCTCTTTTCTCTTTGAAATAGGGTCCTTTGTATAGGACCATGGCAGTCATGACAGTGTGACCCTATGGTGTTCAATATTACAGGCAATGGCAACAGTACTGACATCTATATGGCATAGTCAGCAAAACATTTACTGGTTTTAGGGACTCTTTCCTAAGATGAATGATATGAAAACCTGCAACAGGCATAATCTTGCAAAGAAGTTTCTATTCATGACATGCTAACATTGAATTTTACAAACTGTCACTCCCTTGTGTGATTCCCTAAATAAAGTAATATTATATAAGATGGTTATTAATTTTTCCTGGATTATACTGATAAAATAACAACACTGATTAACTCAGAATGAAGAAAATAAATTAGACCAATCTTCTTCCCATTTTGTCTCCTTTCACTCTCTAACAATCTGCACCTGCTTTCAGGATCAATCTAACTGATTTTATCGAAATCTAATTTTTTTCAAACTTGTATTTTTCTCTTTCATAGATCCAGGAACAAAGAAGGAGCCTTTGGACCTGACCTCTTACTTTGTAGGCATCAGGATGCAATATAAACTCCCAACATATCTCTAATCAACATATTCTTCTCTCAAATAATAACATTTAAAGTACTAAAAGTTTAAGGAGTGAAAACATAGAGTGCTGGATTCTATGCCTGTCCAGACTCTTGAATACATAAATTCATTCTATCTTATGTCCCTGGAATTTCATTCTAGTAATTCAGTGCCTGTGCTGGACCCCAAATTCCATCCTTTCTATATAGCTATTTGTATCCATTAAGTATCCATAATCCAGGCTCAAACAACCCATACTGTGCACTATTCTTATTTCCACAAAGTGTGAAATGTAATGGTATATGGCCACAACTGTGAACTATCTACAAAAAGAAATATGATTCTCTAGGCCCTTCCTTCTGCTCATGTTGCTATTTTTTTCTCAGCCATTTCATTGGTTTATTTATACTAAGAGTAAATGAGAGAAGAAAAAGCAGGTAAATATCAAATTATTTAATTTTTTTTACCATTCTTTAAATTAGATTACATGTCAAATTGAAGCACTGATCAGAAGATATAATGCCCTGAAATAAAAGGAAAAAAATCCCACAATACCTTGCATATGGGTATTAAGTACATGTTTGTTGAATCAAATTGAAATTTAAGAATGCTTTCCTCTCCATGTACATAAATACTTTGGTACTTGTTTGACTTGTCTTACTGATATCAGTACTAATTCCATGCTTTCTCATCCTATGTGATAAAATGTTGGCCACAACCTACCTCTAATCCTCTAAGCATTATCTATGCCCACTTTCGATAGAGATCTCTTTCTACTTCTTTTAATATTTTATGAATAACCATGCAGCTCTCAGACTTTTACTCTTTCTCAAAATGTGGCTGGCCTATTCACTTCTTGTTCTGGATGATATCTTACTGCACCAATCAAGTATGCACTGCCTTTTGGATCACTTGCAATTTTAATTTTACTGTATCTACTGTGCCAATTATCTACAACCAGATAGAATCACTGAAAGAATACTGTAGTATATATATATATATATATATATTTTTTTTTTTAATAAATAGACTTTGGTGGCAGTGAGAAGCTTGGACTCATCTGAAACATTGCACAATTACCATAATACAATCCAGCCCTATCTCCTATTAAATTACAGGCCTGGCTCATTGTCCATCTACAGTGCCCATACAAGATACACATGTAATGAATTAACTACCCATCTAGTTGCAGATATTAAGTTGGATGATATATAATTTTCATCCATTTAGTTTTTCCTATATGGATTGCTAAATTGATTTGTTCTGAATGCTGTTTTTCTCATTAAGGAAGCCCTGTAACAGTCTAAGTTTGATACATACTTTATATAGTAAAGAAAGATCAGCCATGAAAACTAGAACATTTTTCTAGGCCAGAAAAAAATGCAGGACAAATTTAAATTTTATCACATAGTGAAAGGGCCTTAATGAAAGTGAAAATAATTGTTCCTCTGAGAATTCTTAGTTTCCTTCAGTGATTAACTTATAGAAGGCTTCTTTTTAATAAAACCTTTGCTGAATACTCAAACCAGTAGTATTCTCTCTTTGTTCAAAGTATATCAATCTGCTTAAATGCTACCATCTTGGAATAGAATGTAAGCTCTTTGAACAGCAGGATTGTTTGTTTTTCATTTTGTCTTTGTATTATCGGAATGCTTAGCTCAATGCCTTGCATATATTAGGCACTTAATAATGATGAACTGAATAGTTTTGTTTAGTTTCTTCTGGATATTTGGTTGTGGAGGAACTGTTTGCTACCCTATAGATACTTTTGTGTTATGGAAATCATGGAATGAAGCATAAATGAGTGAGAAGAGAAGGAGGTGACAATGATCACATGTTCCCAGCCAAAGCACAGTCTATGAGTAAAAAAAGAATTTTTATGATTAAATAATTTGGGAAAATTATTTTCAGGTCCAACTGTACAAGTATACCCATAAACACTTGTCTTGAGTCTGAATGAAATCAGGCAGCAAGTTTAAAATCATTTTGCATTTTAAAACATTCCATTTTTATCCAATTTTCAAGTTTTCAACTTATCTTTGTGGGGAAAATCTGATGGTAGATTTGGCTACAGGCTTATAAATTCAGTTCAATTTTCCCTCCCTTACTGGGAAAACTACTTATACTCGTTTCCTCACGTTGACCAAGAACACAGAGCTCTCTCGCAGCTCTTTGCTCTATTGGGCCACTGACAATCTGTATGAAGGAAGAGTCCCTGAGAGGAGGGAAGATGTACCCCACCAAAATAACCAATTTGTTCAGTCCATTCTCGTCCTGTTTTATTCTTTTGTACCTAAGCCTGGTAGTAAAAACAAACAAAAAAAATCCTGGCTAAGTGCTGAACTGCTTCTGTTTGTAGTGTATGAGATTATGCTGTGTGATTTTTCTCCTTCCTCAGCCCTAGTTTGCATTGGTCCCATTATTCTGCTCTTGAGCAGGGGCAGAAATTGATTCATTTTTATTCTTAAGAGTGTGGCAATCACTAAAACCCATATATTTTGGGGTCTTAACAATAAAGTTTAGAATTTTGTCTCAAATTCATCATAATGTGTGAAAATTTTAAAATCAGTGACATCAAGAGAAGAGATAAAATTCCCCAACAGGCAAGGGCTTTGTTTAGTTGAGCTGAGATTATTAATTACTGAAATCTGTTGAAATAATAGCATCAAAAATATCTCTGCAAGTAGGATATCAAATCTTCAAGACAAAGAGGAGGGGGAAAAAGCAGTGCAGGAAACAAAAAAAGAAAAAATGCATTAAATCTGTTCTTGGGAACTGGGTTAATGCTCACTTGGCTACTACTCAGGATAAATTGTTGATTATGAATACAGGATAAAATAAAGGAAGACTGAAGAGAAAAGAAGTGACAGGTTTAAAGGTGAGGTTTCTAGAGGTGAATAAACTTTTTGCCTTGGCATTAGCAGACTATCATGGCAACTGGTGACTAATAATGATGAAGAATGTTTTCAGGTTGCTACTAAGTCTTTAAATTTCATTTTTACAAGCAAGCAATTATTATTCTATGTCCTAGTACATTTGGAAATCAAAGTTAAGAATCAGATTTCATTAGAAAATATTTTCAGATCTAAACTGTTGCCTATAGGAGGGTAACATGGGAGAAACCTGAAACATTTTGGCAGACTTGTGGAGAAAATGAAAATGAAACTTTTATCCAATTTTTGGATAAAATAAAATGAAAAATATAAATTCTGTGTACTTATTATAGCCAGAGGTTTTGGTTTCTCTGAGAAACTTCTTTAGTCAATTTGTGATTCTTGAATCTTACCACTATCAGCAGTTCTTACCAAGACAACTGAAGGAGTTTTTGGTCCCAGAGAGCTCAGAAAATTGCCTCTCTCTTCATATTAAGTAAAGCCACTTCACTGGTATGCTAATAGATTGGATTTCAACTCTACAGAATTTCAAAGAGAGCCTGCTTTAGTTAGTCTCCATGGGTTGAGAACTGGTAATTATATAAAAGAGCAAAGTAACCTCATAGAGTGGGGGCCAGTCTGGGTGAGAGGAAGACTATCTATCGTACATATTAGTTGTGTGGCGGTGAGCAAATCACTTTATCAGTTGGTCTCCCAGGCAGCGCTCTAAGATTATAAATTACAGATAAATTGTCATCCTAATCAGAAAAATAAAGCAAAATTATGTGTAATTTATAATGGTAGAAACTGAACTCATGTGGTTATAATATAATCCATAGTCAGATTCTTGGTCAGTTCTCTGAGAAATTTCTTCAAGAGAGATTAGTATAGCTCTGTTAAAGTTCATGAGTAGAAATCCATGCTGATATGATAGAGAGAAATGGGTAGCAGTGATAATAAAAACATCATGGCAGTATAGAGCAAAGTTAGGAGCTTCCTACAGCTTCTCATCTTTGTCCCATCCATACCTTAAATAACCTTCTCATATTCTATGATGGAGGCCTGTATTTCTGCCCTACTGATGTATTTGTAACTATCTTGGAAATATTCTGTCAGGTCATAGATGAGTCCATGAAGGAAATAACAAGTTTAATGTGAGGAGAGAAAAGGGATGGGGATAAAAATGTTTCCTAGTTCCGAGAAGTGAATATGTATTTTGTCTTATGGAAGGCATACACTGGAAGCTGTGTCCTGCATTTTTGTCCTGGTACCTGGAGGCCAAAAGAGCCACAAAATTTGTAGACCATGGCCTGTCCAACAACAGGGCATATAGGAATAGTACAGAATTTGTATAAGAAAAAGAAAATGAGTGAAGGGGAGAATCAGAGCATATAAAAATGCCTGAACCCCTGGACTATTTCAGTAGTCTACTTGGTGGTGGGTCTTCCTGTCACAAGTCAATCCTCCAATAAGTTATCAAAGTGATCCTCCTAAAGCCTAGGTCTGACCATATCTCATTGCACCACCCCCACCCTAGTTTAAACTCCAATGAATCCCTCTCACCTCCAAGATCAAATATAAAATATTCTGTTTAGCATTCAAAGCCCTTCAGAATCTGGCCTTTTCCTCTCTCCAGGATTCTTACTCCTGGACCCCTTCCATGTACTCTGTGATCCAGAAACACTCTTTGCTGTTTTTTTGCACAAATTACTTCTCTCAACTTCAGGCATTTCCTCTGGCTGTCTACCATGCCTAGAATGCTCTTCCTCATCAACTCTGCCTCCTGACTTCTCTAATTACTTTCAAATGCCAGCTCAAATCACTTTCTATAAGAAACTTCTGCCAATCCCTTTAAAGTTAAGGTCTTCCCCCTGAAATTATCTCTGATTTATCTTATCTATAATTGCTTTTACATAAATGTTTGAATGACGTTTTTCTTATTCATTCAATTATGAGTTCTTTGAGGACAGGCATTATTTTCCCATTTTCCCCTAGAGTTTACTTAGCACATAATAACCATTTAATGCTTTTTGACTGTTGGCTGAATTACTACTGAGTCCTGTTCTCCTTAAGAGAGCAAATGTATTATAAGAAGGTTTCAGCACCATAGACTACCATTTTATACTAGAATCCTTTTTCTGGGGGAATAAAAAAAAAAAAATTCTTTTTTTTTTTATTTTTGTGAAAGAACACATTTGGTAAAACTTAAAATCATGTGGTTTGGGGTAATGTAACTCTAGTAACCACTAACAAGAAGTAAAAACGTATTTTCTAAATCATATATGATAGTTTTCAGACTTGGGGTTTGTCTGGTATAAAACTTCTTGACACTATTCAAGCTCATATTTATTTCACTCCAATTATACTGTAAGCTACTGGAAGGCAGACACTATGTCTTATTTCATCTTTATATCTCCCATTGTTACTTATAGATCTTCACTAAATACATTTCTATTCATCTGAATTGTTAAAACTTAAAAATTGCAAGAATATAAATATATGCACATATATTTTTATATAATGTATGTATATATATATATATGAAAAGTATATATCTCAGAAAGTCTGTCCTACAAATTATCTCTAAAAGTCAGTCCTTTTAAAATATGTTGCTGCTTATTTTAGTTTCTAATATGATTTCATTTTAGCAAGAAACCAATTTTTCTGTGACCTTTGTGGGGAGAGGTTCGATCAGGGCTTTTAAAATTTTTTCCACTCATGACCCCTTTTTGCCCAAGGTATATATATATGTAGAATAGGCATACAAATCAAACATTTACTGATGATAAATCATAATTTTGCAATCCCCATATTCAGTTATGAGACTCCATGTGGGTTGTATAAGAATTTGGGATTTAGATGATATTCACTGGACTGATCTCATTGTCCCTGGTTGTGCAATAGAATCAGAAATGACCAGTTTCACTGTTTTGTTGTTGTTATTATTGTAGGTTCTTGGTGGTGGTAGTCGTGGTGGGTTTTTTGGCCTCTAATTTCATTGGAGTGGGAAATTCCTGCTGTGGAAATTTTTTTCACCAACACAGATCAGCAACTCATCTAAAACTTAAGTCTTAGAAAGTTACCTGGGGTACAGAGATTTAAGAGACTTGCTTGAAGTCATAGCCAATATATGTCAGAGAGAACACTTACACCCAGCTCCAAAGTTGGTCTTTTATCTACTCTCCCATGTGGCTTCTCTTCATTATTCAGAAAGATAAAATAATTGGGTGGGGAATTCATATATGTAGTACCCTAAAGAGCAGCTTGAAATTTTCATTTACCACACCATAATTCTCTTGAATTGAGATTAAGTCATTTAGAATGACCCTTTCTGGCCTTCTTTCAATTTTACTCAGGATATAATCTGAAGATACTGTGTATAAATACAGATGGAGTGAAGACACTATTCCTAAAACAGTCCCTGCAAAGACCCAGTACAGACCTTGCTACTGTCTGCCCTCTTTATCCTTCGATTATATTCTGATTCCTTTTGCACACTCCTATGTGCACCCCACTATGGCTATGGGGGTAAAAAACCATCTAAGTATTTCAAGACCAGCAAGAACCCTAAAATGTTCACATGTTTTAAGGGGGGAAAAAAGAGAAATCCAGATTCATCAACTTTGAAAGCCCTTTAAGAAGCAGCTAGCTATTGATACATATATATTAAAACATATATATGCACATGGTCAGCATAGACATGTGTACATGTGTAAGTAAAATAGAAATGCACAGATATACATACATGTGCACCGATTAGGTTCCTTAATTCTCCACAATTCATTTTGTCAACTTCAGATCTCAAATTAGAATTGGTAACTTATAGTTAGTAGTTTTCTAAAATTTATTGGGATTTTTTTTTAGCATTTCATAGCCAAAAAAATTTCAACCAAATAAAATGAACCAATCGATAATGAACAGATATAGCCAAAGTTATTGATAAACAGTCATGCCCGAGAGTATCCCAGAGTACTGTGTAAAAATAACATAGCATCAGAGTGTTCATTATTTCTATTATATAATGCCCTAAATAATAGCGCATGTGCTTTGAATTCCTTTCTAGTTTCACTTGGAGGCTAAGGATGGGTGTACGGGTTGGTGTGGAACACTCCACTGCGTATGTAACACATCTTCCCTGCCCCCACACTTCTCCCCCCTCCCACCCCCATGCAGCACTTGCCCACCCTCCCACCCCACCCCCCACCCCCCCAAAAAAATCTCCTGGATCTTGCCTGGCCCAGGGCCACACCTTTTAAAGGCACACATATTTAAGTGAAGGAAACAGCAGGACTACTCATTTACATCAGGCAGGCTGAGCCTATGGAGATGCAGAGAAGGGGGATGGAACCCAGGGCTGGGCTCTCCAAGGTTGGCAACATATTTGGCGAAAAGCATGCAGCAATCGTACTTTCAAGGCTGGTGAAAAGGCAGAGGGAGATGAAGTTTGGACGAGCTGCCCAGACCTGAAGCAGTGGACAAGTAAGGACTGGATGGGCCTTTCTGATAAGTGCCAGGATTTCTGTGGAAGTAAGACAGGGCTGACAAGCACAGAGGGGAGTGGAGGCCCACCCTGGCAATGAGGCCAGAGCTGTACCTTCCTTAGGTCCTGCTGCTGATAGGGGAGAGGGGTGAAGACCTAACCTCAGCAGTCCCATGGATTCCAAAAGAAACCCATGACATCTTCAACCTTGGATCCCCACTCAAGTCCTAGATTCAGGAGAGAGTGACAATTGTAAACCACTCAGAAATACAATGTCACTTCTCACTATTTTAGTTAGTAACAAAATAGCAATTGTCAAATTAAATTATATCCTATCTTTCCCTTACCCCTTCCCTCCCGAATCCTATCAATCACTCTTCCCCTCCCCCTAAATTCTCATATCTATCCTAGACTTGCTGGCATTATATAATGATTTTAAAGATAACAAGCTGGGTTCTATTTTGGGTTCTAAAACACATTAGAAGCAAATTTTGTCATCCTACAGATAACAAGGGAGCTCCTACTGAGTTCTGAGAAAGATCTTGTGTGAGAAATTTCATTGAATTCAGAGAGAGATCACAAGAGATTCTGAGGGAGAATTTCTAAAGCAGAAGTTTCTGGGCAATTTTGAGAAAAAGAGACAGAGAGATATAGAAAGACAAAGACACAGAGAAAGAATCAGAGTCAATGTGATTGAAATGTCAACCTGCCCAGCTTGATTTATGGTTCTGCTTGGTACTGGAGTGCCTTAAGAAAACAGACCAGTTGCATTTTGTTAATTCATGCCATGTTTTAGAATCCAAAATTGGTTCTTGTGGAGTATTTGGAAGATGAGGTGGGGAAGAAACGTGTGAAAAACTGAGAGAAGAGGGAAAGTTTGTTTTGTGTTAGGCAGCCAGAAAACTGGAAGGCCCTCCCTGCCTCCCATCACCCCAAAATGAATACTCATATATATATTTCTTCAGTAAAAAATTTGTTTTTGGAAGCCAAGATTTCCCAGCAAACAACAGTGTGCCAGCCTCCCCAAAACAAAACACAAAAATCATATAGCTACTCCAAAATAATACGAGCAAATCTTTCTCTGGGTCCAAAGGGGGAGCTGAGGACTGATCAATCAATTAAAACAGAAATTGAGCCTATGAAGAATATTTGAAATGACAACATTATAAGGAGAAATATCTGCTTGCCACAGAAAGCTGTCACTGACCTTTTCTTTTTGACTGAAAAGAAAAAGAACCAGGATTTTCTTTGCTTCTTGAATAACTCTTTCTGATGACAGACAACAAGCTTATTTGGAACCCTTCCTTCCTGCTCAACTTTTGGGAAGGAAGGAAGTGAAATATTTGTAGAGAGAAAAGACAGAGAACAGCTTTCTTGACCTATATGCAGATTCCTCTATAATTGTGATTTCTAGTATGTTTCTGAATACTCCTAAATCAATAAGGAACCCCATTTGGTAACTATAATACTTTTTTATCTGCAAAGTGCTTTATCAAACATAAATTGTGTTATCCTCACAACACCCCTGTGAGGTAGGTAAGAAATATTTCCCCCATTTTACAGATGGGGAAACTGGCACCAAAAGTGAGTTGACATAGATCAGGAGTAGGGCTAGGAATAGAGTCTTGGAGTTTTGACTCCTAGTTCCTGGATCTGTTCATGAGAACATGCTTCTCTCCCCTCTTCAGCAGGTTTTTCTGACCTTATAGAGAGCAGTGGTGGAAGCGACCATGCCAAAATCATGTTTCCCTATCTGAAGAGAATATGACTGCTCTTTCTGCCCCAAAGAGATTAGAATAGGAAGCAATGTTCAGATGATCTTTAATATTTTCTTTTCATGTATAACAGAAAGCCCTTCCCCTCTTTATTCATTCACTCTCCCTCCCCACCCACCTACTTATAGATCAACTTTATTTCTCACTTTATTTTCATATATTTGTATTTTGGTTGCTTGTTCACAGATATCATATGAGCTACATAGCTAATTTACTCTCCATCCCAAACTCAACAAATGATAAGAGCAGAGATTCCTGGTTCCTGGTCTCATTTATTCTTTCCTTAGGATATGATCAACTAATGCCTTATAGGAATGAATAAATGTCACCAGAGTTTGGCCAATGCATATAGTCACCAGATATAAAACCCAAGGAGAAATTAGTACTGGCTTCTGAGACATCAACTGGCCTTTAAAGTGAGGCTAGGATGGCTCATTCAGTGTAGACGGGAAAGGAGTTCATTTCAGGGACCTACAGCCAAACTGTGATAAAAGATTTACAGCAAATGCCTAGAACTTGCATACCAATTTATTTGCCCATATTGCTTTGGGATAGCCATAAACTCTCATCATTTACACTGCAGATGAGAATCTCTGCACCAAAATACACCTGAACTCCAAGGAAAGGGACCAGGGTTAGAGAAACCCACAATAGTTGAAATTCATGGAACTTCCCTCCCTACAGAGGACTTCAGAGCTAGTGGAAAATCAGAGCTGCAATGGTTTAATAAATGAGCCTAAGTCTCATTCTCCACTGCTCCCATCCTCCTTTACTCTATTTTTAGATACTAATAAATATTACAATGATTCTTAGAATAGGTATATATTCCATACCAATGCCAAGGTATGTATTATTGGTTGAATTTAATGACTAAAAAACAAACCCCCATACACAATAATACTAATAATAATCTGAATATCAAATTTAAACAAATAAGATTTAAAGGAAATCTTATCTCCATGATTTTCAACTAATCTTGAACCCTTTGTGAAGGTTTCTTGTGTGACAGGTTTCCATGGGGAATGCGGGGACAAAGGAAACACTCCCTTTAGATACATACAAGGCAATGATTAAAACCTACCAACATGACCTGAATTTTTAGCTGCTGGGATGACTGTTTGGAAAACAAAAAAACATAGTTTCTCACACATCTGAATAGAGGCAAAGAGAAGGTAAGTCAGTTGTGAGGAAAAACCCACACTGAAAAGGAAAATAGAAGCTAGAAATGGCCCCAAATTGCTTTTAGTCATGTAAGAAGAAAATTGTCAATAGGCATTTTCCAGAGTTCTGGGCTAGATGAATACAAAGGATGTCCTGTCGGCCTGAAGTTGAATAAATTTGATGACACTTTCAAATCGAGTGTTCCAAGATTTCTCCAATTTTTTAAGATTTGTTTTTTTCTTTCTTTTTTAATATGCTTTGCTTCAAAATTTATAAATTGGCCACTTAAGCTTTGTAGCTAAGATAAACAGCAGATTAAACTGCCGATGTGCTAAACTCAGAGATACTGATTCACTAAAGATCTCCAAGTTTTAAAATCCCTGACTGGAAGGCTATATATATGTCATCAACCTTGCAGGCTTCTAGCTATGAGCTCCATCTTGAAAATCAGGTTATCATTTTCTTGAAGAGTCCTTCAGACAATCATGTCAAATCTTTTGTTTTTTTATAGCCCTTTTTCCCAAAGAGCATCAACCATTTATAAACATCATTCAACCAATCCTTACATCATCCTGAGACTGTAGGAAAGATACAGAGATGACTATAATATGTTTATTTTACAGATAAGAAAACAGAAGCACAAAAATTGGTAAGTTGCCCATAGTCCAGTTTGAATATGAATCAAGCTGCCTGGGAATGACCAGATTTTTGTGACTGGCCTGCACCTTGAGGGAACCTCTAAAACTGTAACTAGCACCTCAGTCTCAATTTAGTCTGAACCCACAGCCCAGAGGATTCAAGATTTATCTTGGGACCTAGGGAACAAATGGAGAAAACTAGCTATTTATAACTGATAGATAGATTCCTGTGGATTTGCAGTTTCCATAAGAGATAAAGACTGCTTACCAGAGGTTTGTTTTCTTGATAACCCAATTGTAACAGAGTAAAAGGGAAGATATTTCATCTCATTTCCTGGAAATCATTTAGAATGGGAAACATACCTACTTTTCGAGTTTGGCTTGGACAAAAGGATGGATTTCAAGATCTCTGAAGCTTCCTTTTAATGCAGGAGTCTGATTTATTGTTTGGAATTGGCAATGGTCAGCTGTTCCCTACTGGAGACTTTCTTGTTCTGTATGTGATGGGACAGAAGAGGACAGATAATTCTTGGACCTGGTCTGTTCACTTCCAGTTTGGTCTATTCTTAGCCCTTCACCCAAGCTGTTTGTTGTGTGTACTGAGGCTTCCTGTAGTCCTCAGTCTGCTGCCTTCAGAAGGTGTCATTAATAGAAATCACGAGTTTTGGCTGCAGGACAAACTGCACCTTTCAGTAAACAGATTAAAGGAAAGGCATAGGGATAGGAAGACACATCTCTACTATACCCACTTGAGGAAGGAACTGATAATGCCCAGGAAGGAGATGAAAAGTATGGAAGGCATGGCATTGAAGAGAAAGAAATAGTATATAAATACATAAAATGGCATTGCATTTTCTCCCCAATTGAGTTTTACCTATTATACAAACTACAAGGATTTAAGTCAGAAATAAATGAATGAATGGATGAAAAGAGGTCTAACTTGCAACTAGAGCGATTTAAGTTAAGTTAAAAGCATTTATAACTAATCTTTCTCAATAATGGACTTTTCTTGAGATTCTAAGGAATGGGTTAGTATCTAGCACTACTTTAAGGGATGAACTGTAGATCCTTGGAAGAGATTTTGCAGACCTTAGATTCTATAAGCCTATGTTTTAGAACAGATGGAGGAAGTTTACATGCTTGAGAGTTGTTGCTGATTTACATTAATTTGTGTATAATCAGGAAATATAGACAGCTGTTAGGATTGTAAGATAATAAGAGACTGATTTTAACCTGCTGATTATCTACTCTCTTTCTGGCTTTTTGTTCCACCCAATATTAGGTCTATGGTAAGAGTAAACAACACTGGCATTAGTTTGGAAAATGAATTTAAACTTACTTCCTTTAGCATGCTTTCTATGGAGTCAAAAAACTAATTACAATCTCATACCAAACAACATGGATTCTTACTCTCAGGGAAAACTTTCTTCCCTTAGTTCTGTCCCTCTGAGCTCCTTAAATATTTCCAAATCTATGTTAGGAATTTCATTACTTGGTCTGTATAAAATGAATTCTAATATATCCTCTTCTCTCATCCTCTCTTCTTCCCACCCCCAATCAAAATTGGTTTTAGCAGAATGTTTTTCACCCTCACCAAGAAATGTCAGTCGAATACAAAGACAACAGAGCCAAACAGTTAGATGAACAATTTTAGGACTCACACAAGAATCCATGGCCCAATACTATCTATTTGTGAGCCTTGAGAGGGTCGGGGGCTTGTGGATAGTTCATTTTCAAGAAGTAACCCAACAGTCATGGTTTTGTTCTAATTCTGGTAAAATCACAGGAAGAAAAGAATCTGTCAATATCTGTTTCTCTCTTGCTCCTCCTGTATCAGAAAAGGACAGAAATGAGCATCAAGCAAAATCTTTTTATGGATAGGAAAACACTGTGTGTGTGTGTGTGTGTGTGTGTGCACGTGCACATGGATGCATATGCACTTGAACCTGGAGCATCTGCACAAAGAAAAAACTCAAAATTCTGAGCCAGCCTTGTATCAGCAAGGAGGAGAAGATGCTGAGGGCCTTACCTTGATTCGGTTATCAGCAGTGCTATTAGTAGGGAGGAGTAATGACCTATAGCCCACCTCATCTTGACACCACTGGGCCTACATTGATTGCTCTTCCATCACTCCTTACATTCCCCACTTCCTTCTGTCTACCTTGTTTACAAGTGTCAACTGCTGTATATTGCAGTCTCCAGGAAAATGAAAGGATTGGTAGAATGAGATCAACACTGGACAAATCAACTCACTGTACTGTAATATTAAGACTCTTCCCAGAATGAGACTTGAAGATTGTTTTGGAGGAATGAGGAGTGCTTGAGATTGGCAGAATGAGATTGGCAAAATGGATAGAAAAGCCCTTAGAGCTTCTTTTCCTTTCTTTTTTAAAGAAAAGTAACTCCAGTTTGGTCTCATGAAGATTTTTGCCTATCATAATCTTGAGATTGACTATTGGGGGAAACACACTGGTTGTTGTTTGAAGGAAAATGAAAAGCCCTTTCTTGTCTGGATGAGAGACAAATGGGAATGGGGAGGAGGTCATACTGAGAATATCATGGGAGAATGGAATACAGGGAGAAATACTGAAAGAGAAGATAGTTTCTCATTAAATTCTATAGCTTCTAGTATTGATTTACCATTATGTAAAACATAAAATGATCTGATCTCAATAGATCCTGCCCATAACAGGACAAGAATTGGGCCCAGAATTCCTTGAACTGCTCAAGTGAATCTGAGCAAGCACAGAAGGAAATAAGTAGTGGAATGGTAAGATGGTATTTTATAAGTCCATGTTAAAATGGGTTATTTTCAATGGATCAGTAAACCAAGAACAGATTTTACATGTAAGATATCACATCACCTCCTCATGTTAAGCAAAAACTAAAAGTCTCTGTCAGTGAAGTTTGTTAAATAGATCCAAATGGAAATGATGTATCAGAGAAGCAACTATTAGGATTTGAGTTTTAAAGAAAATAATTTAGTTATTGTGATGCACTGGTTCCTCTAAGGGAGATATACAAAGTGCTATCATCAGTATTAGTTAACAGTCAGGAACTGTGACTTGGATCACCTCAAGCCATTTATTTTCTTTGGACTTATCCCCCTTGAAGAAAAGAAAGTTAAATGAGTATCCTTTGTTAAGGTAAGGAAAAACACAAACACAAAAAAAAGGCTGTCAGAATTATTTGTGATTCTCTGGATAAACCTTAAAAAATTAAGGGAAGCTGATAATATTGAAAAAATAGAGAAATAGAAATAGAAAGGAATTTTCCTTCCTCCCTTTTAACTTCCTTTCTTTTCTCCCTCCTCCCTCCTCCCTCCCTTCCTCCCTTCACTTATTTTTACCTTTCCTTTCTTTCTTCTCCAATAATAAATACAATATCTCCTTAGTGAACTAAACAAGAATTCTGTCCTTCCTCAGTGCCTTCTTAGAAGGAAGTTCTTAACAAAAGGTAAATATACATCTGGGATCTTCTTTACCTACTTCTTCTTCCCATTTTATGAGTTTCAAGAGGACCCTCCCTGAGTAAAAATGGTAGGTAGGATCCCCTCCCCAACTTTTGGTGCTACTGATCAAATTCATAATTTTTTTTGTGATTCATCCTCACTAACACACACACTCATCAGGCTTTCAAGGTAATGTGGAGAAGTAAGGACAAGCAGAAAAAAATCATCAGAAGTCAAAAAAAGTATTTTGAAATCCCAAAACTAACTGATCAAGTCCTAAGAAAAAAGGTTGCAAGGGAAAGGAAGCATCAAGGGAGCGGTGAGGATTGGTAGAATGAGGTCAGTATGGAGCCAGCCAGCTTGCTGGACCATAGCACCAAACTTGAGGCAGACAGGAGGTATGACCCTACTATGATAGGAGCGGTTCATTCACTTCACAAACAGCCTTCCTTCCATAGCCTCTATCTGCAGAGTATATACTATGAAAAGTAAGCACTATGTAGTAAGCAGAATGGAAAGGAAACTTATGGAAGGAAAAATACCTCTGACTGTATGAAAGCTCCCAAGTTGTTAATTAGGGGCTATCAGACAATGCTTCCCCCTGTTCATGGGGGACTGAGGTCAATTTGGCCATCTGGCAGGTTTTATCAGGGCCTACTTATATTGCACAAAGCCCTGCTTACCTCAGTGGGTTTTGCAGTGATGCTATAATTTGTCTTTAAAATTTTTCTATTTGTTTCATCAATAGTGAATAAACCCTCCTAATACTCTCTTTCACCCAGGAGAAAAACAGGAAAAAACTACAGAAGGGATGGAGCTGGGTAGATTTTCAATCAGGGCACAATAGTGTGCCTATAATCTAGAAGGAGATTTTCATTCAGGTGTATTTGGGCAAAGACAAGTTCAGTTTTTCAACTGTTATTTATGTAAAACTTTTTCTATGTGTATATATTTTTAAAGACAGAGAAATAATTATAGGGAAAGGAAGAATCTCTTCAAATACAAAAACAAACCAACCAACAAAAAAAGAAAGGCAAAAAACCCCACAGATCAATTTTAAAACAAACAACAAAAGCTTTCCTCATGTTGAACTTCTCTCAAGGACAGTTCAATGTGAGGTTTTGCACCCTAGACAGATATATCTGGAATTTTAAAAATTGCAATTACACACAGAAAAGACTAACAGTATTTACTTTAAAATATTGTATATATATATTTTTGTGGAGTTTTTTTTTTCTTTTTGTGTTTTTTTTTTGTTTTTTTTTTTTTTTTTTTTTTGTGCCCAAGTAGAGATATGAGGGATTGAAAAGATGCCCTGGAACAAGAAAATTATTTAAAGGAGCAATACTTTTTAAAAACAGAAAAACGAAACAAAACATGGTATACTATATTCTTAATACCTCCAGAAATTCACCTTGATACAATAAGAAAATTAAACAGGTGGATGGAATCTTGACACAAATTGAATGGCCTCAAGGACCCAAAGAATGCTGCTTTTCTGAGACTTGCCATGGACAGAGCTGGACATAACAAAACTCAACTATGTTATAATTGCCATCTTTCTTGTGTTGTCCATATTTTTGGCAAGCTCCTGCAACACCGAGTCACACACATACACATACATCATGTGTGGCGGGCACACACATACACACACACACACACACACATATATATATACACACATACACACGCACATACATACAACTAAAACATTTCTCACTCAACCCAAGATGCACCAAGTGAGCTGAACAATACTCAGCAATCACAACGGTGAAAGACAAAAGCACCAAACCATCTTTTGAAATAGGTCAGTTATTACAATTTGCTGATTATTTTTTATATTCCAATTTTCTTCTTTGTCTTCATTAAAAAAAAAAAAAAACACAACCACAAATTTTAAAAATGAGGAATTCTTGCCAAATCAGTTTAAGGCTTCACACCAAACCAAATGGAGATAGAAGAGGCCCTACACAATATCACACATGATAAATGGATACCTCTCACAGCCTTAAGATGATGGATCAAATGTCATTTTTGCCAGTCACTGATCAAGTATTGTGCCTTTAAATGGACTTCTTTCTTTTTGCTACTATGCTGAGTTTTATTATTACTGATTTTAAAAATTATCGACATGAAAACCCCCTCCTATTTGGTATAGAATTGAACAACCATGCTGAATTTGAATAGTGGGTTTGTTTTGTGTTTGTTAATTTATCTTCCCTTCCCCACCCCACCCCCAACCAACTGTGATTCTTGCCAGGTGGAGCCAGTGCAAATTGGCACAAAGCTGGCCTGTACATAGCATCACTCATCTGTTAGAATTTCAGACAGCTGTTAAGCTCCTTAAAGACTCAGCTAGGGGTTAGGGAAATCAGGGAATGAGAGATAGGGGAGGGCCGGGCAGGGGAGAAAAAAAAATGAGGGTGGGGAGGGATTACTCTTACTTTCACTTTCTTGCCTTGGTTGAATTTCCCCTCCCCCCTTGCAAATCACGGGATTTGAACAGTGATTTTTGTTTTGTTTTGTTTTGTTTTGTTTTAGATTCTTGGTTTGACTCACTTCTTGGTTTGCTTTTCCCTCCCCTGGTATAAAAATCACCGGAGAGTTTTGCATGAGAAAACAAGACAGTACTTAATGAAACTCAGCACCTAAGGGCATAAGGCAGTTGAAGGTTTGTTTTTTTTGTTGTTGTTGTTGTTCTTTCAATCAGCACCAATCCCGCAAATGATCTACACTTGGCATAAGGTATAAAACTTTTTTTTTTTTCTTTTGGAGTGGAAACAACTCCGCCTTTTCCACCTATGGATCATACATAGTGTGGATGTTTCAATACTGTTTCTTGTGTGTAAAAATCAAAAGAAAGGTTTTTCTTTTTGTTTTTACTTACAAAACATAGAGAATATCTTTGTATACATACAGCAACTGGAAAGAAAGCTTATCTGAAGGGTTTTTTTGTTTTGTTTTTTGTGGTGGTGGTGGTGATGGTGGTGGTGATGGTGGTGGTGGTGGTGGTGGTGGTGGAAGTGGTGAAGGTGGTGTTTTTCTTGTGAGCGGTGTTGGCCGTAAACAAAACTTAAAGGTTCCCTTCTCAACTTGGGTTACGGAGCTTTTAAAGTGAAGACTCATACTGTAACAATTCATAGAGGAGCGGTCCATCTCGATACCGAATGCCTACAGCTGTGGGAGTGACATACTGCAGAATGTTGATAGTCCTTCTCAATCTCCTGTCTACAAAATGGGCATCCCATGCAGGGTATCTCTTTCTGGGCATGTCAATCTTAATGAGGGGCCCTTCTGGATGGTAAGGACGCCCTGACGGGGTGGAGGGCCCCATGGGTCTCACTTGAAAAACAGGCAAGCAAGTGTCAGCTGTGAGATCCTCCTGTTGTTCCGTGACGGCTCTGGTGGGCGTGACCTGGGTCCCCCGGTACCCAGGGGTCTGAGGCGCCATGGGCTCAACGTCGGGGGGCAAAGGGATGCCCCAGAGCAGCTCGGCGCAACAGGAGCTGGCAAAGATCTTAGCTCGTGGCCCCATGGGATGCAACACACCATAATATAAGAGCATCAGGGCTATCCCAGCCACAAAGCTAAGAAAGACACAACACAGTGCTGGCACGGCATAGGAGTCAGTGGTCTCGGGGTTTCTGTAAAAATACCAAAGGAACGTCAAGGCAGCATTCTCTGTCAAGACTACAGTGTAATATGCAAACATTCGATATCGAGTCCGCCCTTCCTTGACGTTAAACCAGCAGAAAATGTACACAATCCCTACCACCATGTTGAAGAGGATCTCCTCCCACTTGGACATGCAGAAGTCTGTCCCGCCATGGATGATCCAGAAGGCCATGGCACACCAGTGAACCACGACAAAGATCCCAAAGTAGAGCTGGAAGATGGAAGCAAAGAGGGCAAAGGAGATAACTCTGGATGAGATGGTGAAGAGCCGCCAGAAGAGATGGATGAGGGCCCCTCGGTAGCTCATGCTCTTCTTGTCATCCCTGGAGTCCCGAAGAAGCTTGTGATAGGAGGCTAGCACCCAAGCCAGGGACATCAGGGAGGTCACAGAGGAGACACCTGTCAGGAAACAAAACAGAACAAAACAAACCCACACGGTCAAACCAAGGAACCACACCTCAGCAGCCATCAGAGGAGAGGCCCACGTGGAGTTAAGATCTCCAAAAAGAGAGAGAAAATAAACAAAAAATTAAGAACAAAACAATGAGCTTATCTCTTTGTCCTAAGCTCATAATTTTTTTCTCTTGCTATTTTTGAATTGTTTAGTATATGCATTGAACATATGTACATGACCATCTATTACCATGTTTTTAAGTTGTTTCCAGTTGACCCTTCTAACACAGGTACCAGAATGGTTTGCCATTTTCTTCTCCAGTTAATTTTATGCATGAGGAACAGGGGAAAAAAGGATGAAGTGACTTGCTCAGATTCACACAGCTAGTAAGGCCAAATTTGAACTCAAGTCCTTTTGATTCCAGAGCCAGTGCTCTATTCACTATATCACCTAACTGCCTTGGGGATTTGGATCTCTTCCTAAAAAAAATCAATAAAAGTAGCAGCTAGAGTCACAGTGATGGTTGGTGGAAAGATGGCACCTATGTAGATAAGGAATGATATGTGGTCTCTGGTCCTAATTAAATGCAAGGTCACCTGTTACATAGAAAGATGTGGCTCATTACATAGTATTATCCTTGCCCTTGCCATGGCTAATAGTTGGATTTCTCAAGGGGAGGAAAGGTCATCACTTGCTTATCAATGGCAGATAATAAATGGCATCAGCCAATCCCCTTTCATATTTTCTTTTTATCTTTACTTTTTCTATCAAAATGAAGCCAGATCTAGTATTGTAATTTTTCACTAAAGGGTCAGGTCAGATCAATTTGGTAGATAAAATTTATAATGAAATACTTGTTGCTGAACTACCATTAGTCTGGCTTCCCTTCTATTGACCACACTGATTGTGTCCTTACAAGGGCTACAAGCCTTCCTGGTGCCACATTTTTTCACACTGGTCTTACCTAACTTCTCCACAACCTTAGGCATTACTCATAAACAATTTCATTACTCCATGGAGCTGTGATTTTTTCAGAGTGGATCTTCCCTCCAACAAATCACAACCACAGCTTAAAAGCTAGTTTTCAGGAGTTATGTCTGAGAATTTTGCCATGTGGCCAACATGGAGATGAGCCTTTCTAAACTTAGCCGGACTGGTCCTTGCAAAATAGATACGTATTCATTTTCCAGGTTCCTACTACGCTAGTATTTAGTCAAACCCCGGCTTCTGGGACATTCTATAAAACATTCCTTTATATAACAGATTCTGTGTGACCATGTATTTAATTAGGACCAAAGAGATACCATATCATTCCTTTTCTGCACAAGGTGGGTCTAACTTGCCTCTGCCTCCAGCAGCCCCTTGTACAACATCTTCAGATCTCTAGGGTTCTATTCTGAATTCTCAGCTTTTCCTTCATCTTTAAAGTGAAGGAATCTGCTGCTTTGGTTAGTTATTTTGCAGAAGAGACCCAGTCAGCTCTCCAGCTTTGCTTTTCAGACCACTTCCACTTAGCATTCAATCTATCTGCAAGAGCTTTGCAACTAAATTAAATGAAACTGGGTAAACTTTCTCAGAATCTTCAGCTAGGTTCCAGTTAATTCAAATAATGGCAGTAGAGTAGATGGAGCACTGGACCCAGAGTCAGGAAGACCTGAATTCAAATCTGGTCTCAAATGAACTGTTTGACCCCGAGTCAGTCACTTGATTTCTGTCTGCTTCAGATTTCTCAACTGCAAAGCTGAGATAAATAATAGCCCTTACCTACCAGGGGTGTTAAGAAAATCAAATGAGATTATAATCGTAAAACATTTAGGACTGTGCCTGGCACAAAGTAGATACTTGTAAATGCTTGTTTCCTTACTTCCTCCCCCGAAGCAATCACATATATTTGAATTAGTACTATTTGAAATGTTAAATTATGCAAAATATGGTAATTTGTTCTAGACTACTGGATATTGGTAGTGTGAATTCAAATAATGTGTTTACTTCATGGGAGTCATTATTCTCAGTAATGTAATTTTATGATTCAGCCAAGTAGATTGTTCTATCACCCTTCTGCCAAGCAAGTTGCCAGTCACTTGAATCTGTCCCTTACTGTAGGTACTTCCTTCCTTCCTTCTTCTCCATCCATATTAGGAATCATACCATTACTTGTATATGGTCTGCCCAAAGAAATGTAAATTTTGATCTTTGAAACTTCTTGAGATATCTTGGGGTTTATGGGCTAGATTTCCTTTTTCCCTACTTATATATTCCATTATTAAACAAACAAACAAACAAACAACCACCAAAACAACAAAACTGGGACAATTAACTCTTTTGCCCCATGAAGTTTCACTGATGATTTCTTGAAATATAGCATTGGAAAGCCCGGCCTCCATAAAACCCATTAGGATTCAAATGGAGCTACTAGATCTTGTCTTAAACCCAAATTGCTCTAGCTCTCATTGATTGGTCAACAAAAGGTCCCAGACCAAGTTTCACTTGGTCATTATTTGGGTTTTGATGGCTCAGAATGAGTGTAAATAGCAATTGTTTCTGTTTTAGCCTTCCCCTCCCAGATTGATTTTTTTTTTTTTTTTTTTTTTTTTTTTTGGATAAAAGAGGCCATTTTTTGCCTCATTTCTTACCTAATCTTGATCATTAAATGGATGTTGCCTCAGATAAACTGAGACTTGGGGAAAACTTTAGCTTAAAAAGGCCAATCTCTTCTACTATATCCAGGGCCATCCTCAGTCATATTGATCTACATCTTGTCACCGGACCCATGGACCACATGGATTCAGAGGAGAAAGTGAGGCTGGTGATTTTGCATAGCCCTGCCTCACTTGCAAATCAAGATATCACCTTCCTGATAACACTGGTCCTCTTCAAGAACAAAGGACAAACAGGCATGCTATTAATCTGGTTAGAATCCCATTTCTTTTACTTCTCATCTCAAGTACCATCTTCTATCTATGACTTCTCTTAATCACCCCCTATCCTACCTTCCCCCTCAGCTACTGCTTATTCACTTCCCCTAACTGTCTTATAGTCATTTTGTTTCTGTTTCTATGTCATGAGTTCTTAGCTATTTGGGGGGTCACATATTCTTCTGGTAGTTGATCCAATGAAAGTTATGGATCCTTTCTCAGAATAATGTTTTTAAATATGTAAAATAAAATATGTAGGATTACAAAGTAAACTATATTGAAATAGCAAAATTTAAAAAAAAAATGTATGCAACCCAGGGTAAGAACCCAGCCTATATATACACAGTATCTTCCTTAATAGACTATTTTTCTTGATAGAATGTGTTTTCATCTTTGCATCCCTGGTGTCTGATATAGTGCCAGGCATATAGTTGATATTGAATGCATACTTGTTTAATTGATCGGTTATTAGCTTCTCTGAACCTAGCTAGGCTAGTCATCATATAACAGACACATAGTAAGTGCTTAATAAATGCTTGTTGATAAAATAGAAAATGTTCTACTTGGCATTCAAAGTACTTCATAACCTAGTCCCCTCCTCCTTTTCCAGTTTTCTATACCTTACTCCCAGACACACATTCTTTGATCTTGTGACACTGGCTTCTTTGCTCTTCTTCAAATAAGGCAACCATTTCTTAGCGCTGGAAATCTTCCTTGGTTGTGCCCCATGCATGGAATATGCTACCTCAATATCTCTGCCTGGCTCCCCCAGTCCCTAGCTTCTTTCTTTTAAGTACTAACTAAAATCCCATCTTCTACAGGAAACCTTTCCCAATCCCTCTTAGTTCTAATGCTTCCCCCCGCCCACTCCCCCTTAATTATTTCCTATTTGTCCTAAATTTGGCTTGTTACATATATTTGTTTGCTTGAGGTCTCCCTCATTAGACTGTGAACTCCTTGGGGAGCAGAGATTGTCTTTTGCCTCTCTGTATTCTCAGCACTTAGAACAATGCCTAGCATATAGTAGGGCCTTAATAAATGTTTACTGATTGGTGACTGTATCCTGTCAAGTTTTCAGTTTCATTATTTCATCTGAAGAGATGCAATTCTCTCCACAACATTACTCATCCATAGTCAAATGTAAATAAAATGTATTGCCAAATTACACACACATTTTTATTATTATATACTTTGTTTTCCAAATTATACATGCCACAATTTCCTTAGATCAGTATAGAAAACAGAATTTATTGTAAATACTTTTTTTTGATTATGATGATGTTAGATGAAAAGGGTTTAAAATCAAACTCCAGGGCTGCAGTTAAGCAACGAATGGCTATCTGTGTAGCTCTAGGGCTAAATTTAAGCTGAGAAGGACAAATCCAATTGTTTTTCCTTTGACCAAGAAATAATATTTGGCTTAATAGTCCCTTAGTAGATTTTTCCACTTGTAAAATGGGTCAAAGATATGTATGACACAGGATGGTTACAGAAATGTTATAAGATATCAATTCATAACATTAATAATTGAAATTTAGATGATGCTTTAAAGTTTTCAATACACTTTTAATCTGTTATCTCATCTCAAAAACCTGGCAAACTAGAAAACACATCAGAAATATAAATGTCAAAGAATATAGTTTTATTTGTTTGATTAATGAGGGACTGGCAAACCAGGGAGAAAAAAAGATAACTTCTCCAGATTCCAGCCCCTTGAGTCTAAATTCTGGATTCTCAGCTGAATTTATCCACCAGGTGTCACTAGAGAATTTGAGACTGCTACAGTTAGAAAGGTCCTTCAGCATCAGTTCATTACAAACCCTTCATTTTCTCAGGAAGGAGCAGCTCCAGCTTACTCAGTTTTCCAACTGACTAGTTTGAGGGCCAGTTCTACTCGCAGAGGTTGTTGTTTGTCCTTTGTTCTCAGAGGACCATGACATCTGGGAGATGATGCCTGTGACATGCCAGTGAATTGGATATAAGTGAGGGAGGGTGGGGCAAAGTCACCTGACTTATCTTCCTCTTCAGAGCCATCTGGGTCCAGTGGTCAGAAATAGATCAGAACACCTGGAGGTGGCCCTGGATGAAGGGAGACCTTGGCCTTTGGCCTTTTTAAACTAGTCTTCAACAGGTCTGTTTGACTGAAGTTACACCCTTTTAGTGAATAAGGCTAGAGAGCAATTGAGGCAAAAAAAAATTTATTTTCTTTTCAATCTCTGAACTCTCCCAAGATAATTTGGGGATTACTGGCTAGATTTCTTTCTTAAAGATCATGTCTTAAATCCAAATCATTCTGATTCTCAATGATTAGCTACCAATAGGTTTCAGATTAAGTCTTATTTGGTCCAGATTGTTTGGGTCCTGATTGACTCAGATTGAATGTAAATAGCAATCATTTCTGCGATGATCAAAAACCCCCGAGGCTCTTCCCTTCCCAGAGATTGTAAGTGTGTGTGTTTGTGTATTGATTAGATAAAAGAGGAGATTCTTTGCCTCAATTACTTCCCAGCTTTAATCACTGAATGGGTGCTGCCTCAGTCAAACTGAGACCTGTTGAAGACCTTAACTTAAAAGGGCCAAGATATATATCTGGCCACTGACCTTAGATGGCTCTTGAGGGGAAAGTGAGGCAAGTGACCTTGCCCAGCTCTCCCTCATTTAAATCTAATTCATTTGCATGTCACCTTTCTCTTTGAGAATAAAGGACAAACTACTCAGAGCTAATCGGTGATACTCAGCCTAGTGATTTTTCCTTCTATTTTTCATCTTTAAACTTCCCATTCTATCCCCCTGTCTCAGTCTAACTTTATAGCAAGCCTACTGAGTAGTACCCAATCTCTGGGTTTTTTGTTTGTTTTTTTTGTAATTTGTTATTAAGGATAAGAATCTTGTAGGTTCCTTGGTACCTATCACCAAAGATCTTTTTTCTGTGTCAAGTTATATAATAAAGTTTGTGAAGTGCATTTTGAATGTACAAGGATTCTTAAAAATATCCCTTCAATAAAAACACAGTCTACTTATTGTCTATCAAAGAAGTTGAGATGCTCATCTAGACCCATTAGTTTTCATGAGGTTCTAAAGCTGTAAAGGATATATTATTTCTTCTAGTCTAGGTTTCTACCTTTAGGAAATGATGGGGGTGAACTCTGAAAACTGTGTCCCCTTTTAATCTGTAAGCTGTGTCCCTTTTGATCTGTAAAGAAGGGAGATTTGGAGTCTCAGGCCCTCCTGGGAAGCATATCCCCCCAGACAAGTTAAGTGATGTCATTCAACTTTTCTAAGGCAAATCATTCCACACACACACACACACACACACACACACACACACACATTGGTAGCCAGATCCTCATTCAGGAAGCCTTCAAAGTGATTTTCATTCAACTGGGAGATCTGGGTCTGATATTGAGTGGCTTGAAAGTCCAAGTATCTAGGCCTGGGGGCATTAGCTTTCTTTTCAACTTGAAACCTGAGCCTCAGACCTCTATAAAGGACAATTCTAAAATTCCATATTTTTGCAGAAGTCCAGAGTAGGACTTAGCTGCCTACCAGGACTCTTACCTGCTGTGAAGACATTCTCTTCTCAGTGCCAATAAACTTCCTTTTTTGCCACTAATATTTTGGGTTCGTGCATTCTTTCATATTGAACCTGCACTGACCAGAAGGGGATTCCCACCTCAACTCTCTGCACTGCCACTAGAACAGCATCAACAGAACTTCATTTATTCCATTTCAGAGAGAGAAGTGTCTATCATATCAACTCATTTTCACGTTCAAAGACTACCTGCTATTTTTTTTTTTTTTTTGCAATAAAGCTGGGATTCTCCAAACCTTCTAGATAACTTTCCTATCACTAAACAAACACAAAGAATTTAATCCAACTTATTCTGTATCACAAGGAAGTGAATCAATGAAAAGTGAAAATCTGTTTATCCTGCTCTGCCACCATGAATACATGTGATGGTGGGGTGAAATATCCATTATACATTTCTTGCTATAACAAAACCTTGGGTTCTTTCTTTACCAAAATCTACATTTGGAATTCTACTGAAGCTTGATATATTCTAGAACAAGAAGAGATAGATATTCAAAGTGTACATGTAGCATTTCATCGTGTTACTCCCTTACCTAATAGTTACCATAGTTCTCTATTACCTGGTAATCAAACATAAACAGTTTGACATTTAGAATGCTTTGCCACTTGTTCTCAATCAACATTTCCTTCCTAATTGTACACTACTCTCCTGCATAGTCACTATGATTCAACCAATCTGAGATTCTTGCTATTTTTCATACAGAACAGTGTCTTTTCTACCATTTTGTGCCTTTATCCTTACTGTTCCCTAAGACTGGAATATGCTTCCTCTTCACTTCTATTACTCAGAATCCTTAGTTTCTTTTAATCCTAAGGGAAGGTGCTATATGAGGCCTTTCCTGATTGCTCTTACCCCATGCCCAAGCTGCTAGTGCCTTTCCTTCAAAATCATCTTGTGTTTATTTTATACCAGTATACGTATGTATTTTCTCCTTGGCTACACTGTAAGTAAGCCCTGTTTTTTTATTTTGTATTTATAATACCATTACCCAGAATAGTGCCTTTTGCATAGTAAGTACTTAATAGGGATGCTAATTCATTGCTTGATTCATTGTTACCCTTGTTTAGTAGGGTACTACTTAGCTACTGAAACAATCCAGATTCCCTTTGCATCCATTTTTTTCATCAATTTTAGTCTTAATTTTCAAGTTGAGGCTCTTTAGTGTGTGTTTGTAAATGTACAAATGCTTGATTTCCAGTCATGGGAGAGCTAATTCACATACAACCTTTGAGTGTTACTAAAGGTCAGCACTATAAGAACCAAGTGGCTGGGTAGTACCCACTAAATCAGTTCCTCAATGACTTCTGAGCTTCTATAAGCAGGTCAATGTTCTCAGGGGTCCTCAAACTTTTTAATTAGGGGGCCAGTTCACTGTCCCTCAGACTGTTGGAGGGCCGGACTATAGTAAAAACAAAAACTTTGTTTTGTGCGCCTTTAAATAAAGAAACTTCATAGTCCTGGGTGAGGGGGATAATCGTCCTCAGCTGCCACATCTGGCCCGCGGGCTGTAGTTTGAGGACCCCTATCTAGGTGCTAGGAATAGTCAAACTAAACTGAACTGAACAAACTGAAATTACCTCCACCAGGAAATCTAAGACTCTGCAGTTAAATCTTAGAGAATTTGTCAGAAGCTCAGTGACAACACCAAACGTCTTGGTCATGGTCACCTGGCTAGTAGGTATCTGAAAAGGAATTTAAATCTATTCTTGACTATAGTCCAGGTGTCCACTACCTCTGATACAACACATACAAAAAAGGAACAGCCCCTGTGTTCAAGGAGTTGATATTCTACTGAGGAGATTACTTTTACCTATTTATTAACAAATCATTGTTGAACTGAATGGCTTAATACTACAGAGCTTGTTGTTGCAGGAGATGGGAACAAATCCCACATTTCCTGATTGGCATTATCTAGAATCCAGGTAAATTTCCAGTGAACGATGTTTTTGTTATTCTGTTAGGATAACAGAGTTAGCTGTTCCTGTATGGTATTCCATAGTCCAAAAACCCATTGAGGGTTACTACCCTTTGCCTAAACTAATAGGATTCACCTTTAATGATATCTTTAGCTTTCTTGATTTACAGAACTGAGGTGCAGATCTCTCTACTTGATGTTTTCACTGCTTAGAAATTTGACAGGCTAAAAACAAGGCTATGGAGCTACCCAGATCTTTCATCTTAGATTCATGTAAAACAAGAAGTTAGTGACTCTCCACTGAGATTCATCCTTTCCATGGGGGTTATGAAAGCAATGATGCACATTCCAATTACATTCCCAAAAGAAACCAGTGACATCTTAATTGCCAAATGTTGTTGGTTGATGACATCAGAGTCTTGAATTTCTAAAGACTCTCTGGGTGTAACCTCAGCTGCCATCATGCCCCACCTGTCCTTTGATTGATACTTAGGAGCTGAGCCTTGCCTTTCACTTCTCTGAATCAATCTACATTCAGAGGCCCAGTGAAAGCCTTGATTGCATTTTGGACATGGAGTTTTGGGTTTTCTCTCACCCTGTCTTCTCATTCTGTCTCCATATCTACATTGAGCTCTCAAATGTCCAACTTTTCCACACTGAAAACATCGACGAGTTTCTCTAAAATTCCGTTGCCAAGAGGGACCCTGTCTTTCCATGTTCATCATAGTTTGGGTATAATAAGCATTTGTGCCCACTGTGGCACAGCGTCTTTTGATCTCCTCTAAAGGAGCATCTTTGTCTAGTCTTCATATAATTCTTTTGCAAATCTCATTGGCATTTTCCTTAGCCAGATGTCTAGTCATTATTTCTGTAGCAGCATTATCTCCAATGGTTCTGATCACAGCTGTTTGCAAACGTCCCACAAAATCTGCAAAAGGTTCATTGGGACCTTGCTCTATTTTTGTGAAAGCTTTATTTCTATCTTTCTGTCCAGGGAGAGAATTCCAAGCTTTTATTGCAGCCTTAGAAATCTGCTCATACCCTGTTATAGGATAATAAATCTGTTCTGAATTCTCTGCATACTGACCTTCACCAGCAAGTTGGTCAAAAGTGATTTGTCCAATAGCTCCTGTGTGCCTATTGCGTTGAGCTTGAAGCCTACATAATTCATGATACTCTGAAAGCCACAACAAATTTTGTCCCGGTTCTAAGCATGTTTTCGCTATGGATTTCCAATCATTTTCATCTTAGATTCATGTAAAACAAGAAGTTAGTGACTCTCCACTGAGATTCATCCTTTCCATGGGGGTTATGAAAGCAATGATGCATATTCCAATTACATTCCCAAAAGAAACCAGTGACATCTTAATTGCCAAATGTGATGGCGTTTTCTCAAATCTTGCCTTTTCTATCTCTACAATATCTCTCCCACATTCCCCGTTTTTATTATTCACATTGCAACCATTCTAGTTCGAGCCCTCATCACCTCTCACAAGGACTGTTGCAATGGTCTCTGTTTCCTAATTGGTCTCTTTGTCTCAAGTTTCTCTCTATTCCAATCTGTCTTCTCTGTACACAGCTGTCAAAATTTCCTTAAGTGCAGGTCTGACCATATTGCTCCCCTACTAAGCAAACTCCAGGAGCTCCCTATTGCTTCTAGGATAAAAAAAAAAAATCATCTGTTTAATTTTGGATGCCCTCCACAACATAGTCCTGATATAGCTTGCCAACTCTATTATGGATTATTTCCTTCCCTGTACTCCAAATTGGTCTTTGTGCTGTTCTTCACACAACATCTCTAGTCTCTGTGTCCTGTATTGATTATTTTCCAAAGTAGGAATAGTCTCTCCTTACCTCCACCTCTTACTTGCTTCAAACCTCAGATAAATCATCATCATCTACATAAAACAAATTCTCTGCTAGCATTCAATCTTGTATCATCCACTGTCGTTTAGGCATCTGCAACTGGATGTCCAGTAGACATCTCGAACTCAATATGTCCAAAACAGAACTCATTATCATTTATAACCATAACTTCCCTTACTATAAAGGGCTACATCATCCTTTCAGTCCCTCAAATTCATGACCTAGGAGTCATTCTGGATTCCTCACTACCTCACACCCCCTCCCATGCAACATTCACCTATTGCTTGTTGAGTTCACCTTTGCAACATCTCTCCAATATATTTCCTTTTCTCCTGAAGACTTTCCCTGCAGAATGGGCAGATGAGAATTATTTGTTTCAACGGCCATGAAGGCAGCCAAAGCAGGTGTTGTGAAGCACTTAGAGGTTGGTCAGACTGCAAAGATGCCAGGATCATACATTAATCTTGGGCCATCACCAGTTGTCCTGATTTCAGTCTTGCTACTGGACTTTGATAACTCAAGAAGGGAGGGTGAGGTTGAAGGCTTTATGCAAATTGGCCTTGCTTAAATCCAGTTCATTCACAAGTCATTCATAATGTCATTGGTCCTCTTGGAAAAGGAAGGACAAATAACAACTTCAGAAGTCTACTGATGAATCTGCCTGTCTGAAGTTTCTCTCCACTCCAATCCATTCTCCATTCAGCCATGAAAGTGATTTTTCTAAAGTCTGATCATGTCACATTTCCTACTCAAAAAACACACATGGCTTCCTATTGCTGAAAATATAAAATACTATGGCATTCAAAGCCCTTTATAAGTTATCTCCCTCTCCCCTTTTCAATATTCTTACATCTTTCTTCCAAACACTCTTCAATCTATGATCCAGGGACAATGGCCTTTCAACTGCTCCTCAAACAAGAAACTTCATTTTTTAGCTCTGGACATTCTCAGTCCCATCCCTAGAAAACTTTCTGTCCTCTACTCCAATTACTGAGTTCCCTTTTTTAAAGATGCAATTAAAATAAAAAAAAAAAACCCTCTCACAAAAAATTTTCCCTAACTCCTCTTGATTTCAGAGCTTTCTTTCTGTTAAGTATTTTCTAATTATCCTGTAGGTAGTTTGCTTTGTATATATTTGTTTGCATGTTGTCATGGCCCATTAGATTGTAAATTCTTGAGGGCAGGGGCAGTATTTGCTTCTTTTTCTATTTACAATGCTTAGTATAGCACTAAGCATATAGTAACCACTTAATAAGTATTTACTGAATTATTGCGTTCTTGCCCTCAATTGCTGCTATCATTCTACCCTAAATTCAAGAGATCAAATGAAATAATACATATAAAGTACTTTACAAAACTTAAAAGAGCGACATAAATGTGACCTATTGTTATTATCACCTTATATTTATTCTGTATATATGATATATGCTTATGTTTATATCCAATAGGCTATATGCTCCTTGAAGACAGAAATTATTTGATTTTTATTTTTCCATACCTAGCACAGTACCTGACACATGGTCGGTACTTAATATTAACATTTGTTGATTGACTTATCCTTTACTAGGGACATTCCTATGAATATTGTTCTAACTCCTAAAAATAAGGAGCAAGTAATTATTCACTTTCACTAATTCCAGTAGTCTTTGTAGTCTTAAAATAGTAGACATTTCTAGACTTACTGCTCCTTGCCAATCTATCTCATGGTTCTTACATGTTTTCTCTAAACTACCCATATTTTGTTCTCTAACTTCTGCCTTGGCATTCAATCCCTTCTTCATTGCTATAAATATTTAAACTTCCTTACACATTCATTCTATCAACTTGCTATTTATTGTGGAAAATTTCTTAAATGATTTTTAAATGAATTAAGAAAAAGGTTCCTAATTGTTGGTCAATGAGATTTTCCCTGGAAAGAATTAATGTCAAAACTTCTCATGTTTCAGAGACAGTTTAGTATAGTAAATTGAAATTTCTATAGAACCAAAAAGACCCAGGTATACATATATGCAATTTTATAATTTACTTCTCAAGGAGAGAGGAGGAGAGGGAAGGAGAGAATTTGGAATTTAGAATTTCAAAAGAAGAATGTTAGAAATTGTATTTATTGTAATTGAGACAAAAATAAGTTTAAAATAAATAAAATTAAAATGAAATTAGGTATAATAAAATCTTTCCAAACCTTAAAGCATTATATAAATGTCAGTTGTGTACTTGTAATAAAAAGTAGACAGTAAAATTAATTTCTTGCTATGTGCTTTCACTGCCAGTATGCTTATAAGCAGTTTACTTGTTTATTTGCAAATGTTTCAGAGACTGGCACTATAAAGACATAGTTTTAGTATTCTTTTTGAGTACAGGACCAGATTGAAATGGGAATGACTATGCAATTGGAAAACAGGTTAAGTTATATCAACTGGAGCTACTAATGTTACGATAAGAATGACTTATCCAGAAACACACACACACACACTTATAAAGAGGAGAATGAACAGCTCTTCATCTCTACTTAGTCTATAAGAGGAAATTGCCTTAAACTGCTTTGGAAAAAATTTGGGTCTGATTTAGGAAATGTTTATCTGATTATAAGGTTATTGAAAGAGCTTATGAAAATTTTTTTCAATAGAAATCTAAGCTAAGAATAGGCCAACCATGAAAATTGTTTGTGCCTCAACTTTAAATCAAACAAGCCTTTTTTCCCCCTTAAAAGGATGAGAAAGGAGCATGAAGCTCAAGAGACTAAGAAAACAGAATTGAAGTCAATCAATTTTTTTAAATTAAAAAATTTTAAAGTCCAAAAAGTATATAACCTCATTGTTATATTAAAGCATCATCTTTAACACTAAGCTATAAACACATAATTCCATGTGTGAGGCAGGGAGTCTGTGATTGTCAGTGCACAGATTGTCTAGGTGCTTTTATGGGTAAGGCCCTTGGCTTTGGGGCTGGAGAATATATATATGTTGTGGACCAAAGAAATTCTGATGGGCCAAACCATTTCTTTGAAGTATTGCAAGATTGGACTAGACTAGGGTTTTAAAAATTGTTTATGATCCTTTTTTGCCAAAGAAATTTTTACACAACCCCATCTCAAATGGGAGCAAAGGTGTTTCTGGCAACATTTATGCAGCTTGTGTGTTCAAAACCAAGGCTACAATGAAGTCAATGGACAAACATTATAGAAATACCTCAGATTCATTATGTGTTTGATTTTGAATTCGGTTTTGGTCATTGTGTGCATAGATCTTTTACTGTTGCCAAATCTTTCATGACCCTCACATTCATTTATGCAACCCTATATGGAGTTACAACCCATAGTTTTAAGAACCTTTGAGTTAGACTACTGTCTATATACAACTTTCTAGGGAACAGAAAGGAACAGAACACCCTTCCTCTGCCTCAGGAATGCCATTCCAACTTAAGACTTTATTAGGCAGATTATCCCTCCTGGTCTCTCTCTCAGTTATCTCATAAGTGGACACATATAATCCTGTGAGTCACTAAGGTAACAGAAATATAGTCAATGGTTCCCATCATGGCGTGATCCCCTAATTTCCTACTAGATGTAAGGTAGGCCTTAAGAACATACATCATTTAAAGGATGGTTTTTATGAAGGTAGGAAAATGCTAGATTAATACATGTAATCTAAGCTTCTAAATATATCAGCAGGGAGTTTAAAAATATAGTACTTGCCATGTAACATAGTCTAAATACTGTTATGTCTCGTTAAAACTGAAAAAGACCAGGTAAACCAGGTTCTATGATAAGTATTCAGTAAGTGACATGAATCTCCTCAGCACTAGGTTATAGGGCATAATTGCCTGTGATTCAGTACTGGAAAAGGCTGAGACATCTTCTCTCCTAGAAATCTTCAAAAGGCGACTCCTCTCCATCTCTGGCTTGCAGTAGAGAGAAGAAATAAGTGGCTGCTTTTGACCCACTTGCTTAGAACGGTTGAGGGCCACCAGAGATCAATGAATCAAGCAAGGGAACTAGGGAACTAGCTAGTCAATTCCTAGGGCTGAACATATTTTTCCTGGTTGTTTGAAAGAGAAATTGGGAGACCTAATTTCAATACTTTTTTTTTCTCCAGAAGATAGAGAAGCAAGTATTTGGTCATAATGGGGAAGGGAGACTCTCAACAAACCAAGGAGCAAATGTCCTCTTATGGATCTCTACAATGTTATTTCCTTTGTTTATTATTAATTGTTTACTGGACATTCCTAAATGGATGTCCCATAGGCATCTTACACCCCAAGTGTCTAAAAAAAATTCATTATCTTTTCCTCTAAAGCCACCCTTCTTCCTAATTTTTCCTATTTCTATCAAGAGAACCTTAAACTTCCAGTCTCCAAGATCCACATCCTTGAAGACATCCTGGATTGTCACTCTTCACCTTTCAAGTCTAATCAATTGCCAAGTTTTATCCTTCCTACCTCCACAACATCTCTCACATCTGACCACTTCCTCTATCCATCTGGCCTTTACCTAGTTCAGACTCTTCTTCAACACCACCTGTACTATTACAAAAGCCTCCTAATTGGTTTCCCTATTTCCTGTCTCACCGCTTCCCTTTATTCCCTTTCCTTTGCTTCCCTTCACTCTTTCTCTTCTCTTCCTTATCTTTCTCTTTACTCAGGAAGCCTGGTGGCTCTTTACTCCTGGGACCTTGCCATATTGATTTTGATTAGTTAGGCATCTGATTGGCACCTTAGAAATCCTAAACTTCAATGAACTCGTAACCTCAGGCTCTCCCAATAGTAGGAATAACAGCTACCCTGCTTGATGGTTTTTCCCCTTTCAATCCATCCTCTAAGAAGTCTCCAAATTGATATTTTTAAAACAGAAATCTGACCCAGTTTTGCCTGCTCAAGAAGCTTCAATGGCTTTCCTTCTGCCCCTAAGATAATATAAATTCCTTCATTTGGCACTTAAAGTCTGTCACAATTTGGCTGTAGCCTGGAGACAGTGAGTGTGGAACAATGAAAAGAAAACTGGCTCCTTAAGTCACTTCAAATAGTTTGTATTTAAGGTACACACATAAGTATTTACTTTTTTGTGACTCTGCTGTTACCCTCAATAGACTATAATCTTCTTGAGGGCAGATACAGTTTTGTCTTAATAGTGTCTAGCACACTATCTTGCATTTAGGAGACTCAATAAATGTTTCTTGAATTTAGCTGTACTGAATTTGTATCACTGACAGGTGACATATGGTGTTTACAAACTATTACTATTTGCTTATTATTAAAACATAAATCCTGAAAGCTAAAATAAACGAATCCGGCTTCTAAATTTAAGGGCTGGCTCCTAGATCTAAAGGCAAATTTATTTAGTCCCGAAGGAAAGTGTTGTCTGGACTTCAGTACTCAAATATGGGGTTTGTGATATTTTAAAAGGCAGATCTTTTTTTTCCCTCTTTGTTTTCTAGACTAATTGAATTCTATTCAGTAGATAGGTAGAAATTAATTCATTTCCTTTCTGCTCATTGTTTTGACTACTCAAGTGGGCAGCATCTCAGTAATGATGATTATGGAGTAATCAGTAATTGACTTTGAAGCATCCTTTCTCAGCCACCACAATGAATGCTGCCCTGTTTGACACCCATAGTCTTTCACAGAAAATTGGCATTCTAACTTTCCTCTTAACATACACTTATTCTCTGCAAGGAATATGTTTTTAAATGTCCACTATATGCCAAGCAAGACATAGAAAATATTTGAATTTTGTTTATTAAGTCAATAATTGGATGAGTGCAAGTCTACTGGGCAGCAGTCATTTGCTTAAGCAAGACAGTGTGACCAAAGGCAGAACACGATAAGCTAGTCCCATACAGAGACTGCCTTTCCACCTAGACACAGACCCACTGTGAAATTCAGATACTTAGCATATCTATAAAGTAGTGAGGAAGATTTTCATAGAAAACCAGTGTCTTTACTGCATGGTCACATTCAATCTTTGTTATTATTGTCCAGTTCTTTTCAGTTATATCCAATTCTTTGTGATGTATTGTAGGATATCACTAAAAGTTTGGCTCTTTCCCTACTAAGACCTAATAGGTCTAATTGACCTAGCATCCTTGGGATCCAAGAAGAATTAAATTTGGGGTTCTGAAAGAACTAAACTATCTTCCTACAGGTAGCCTCAGGCCAGACTAGCTTTGTTCTTATGTAATAATAACAACAACAATAATGACAGCTAACACTTATATAGTCCTGACTATGTTTCAGGCACTGTGCCTAAGCACTTTACAATTATTGTCTGATTTGATCCTCAAAACAATCCTGGGAGGTGGGTGCTGTAAGATGAGGAAGCTGAAGCTTGCAGAAGTTGTGACCCAGGTCACACAGTTAGTGGTCTAAGGTCACTTTAGAATTCAGGTTTTCCTGATTGCAGGTCCATCATGCTGTCCACTGTACCACCTAGCTGTGTATAACTTAAAAAGACAGTATGTGTTAAGTTGGGTTTCATATTACTCAGTGGATAATAATCTCATTGATTATGAACCCTACTTAACTTTTCCTGACTGCAGGTCCATCATGCTGTCCACTGTACCACCTAGCTGTGTATAACTTAAAAAGACAGTATGTGTTAAGTTGGGTTTCATATTACTCAGTGGATAATATTCTCATTGATTATGAACCCTACTTAACATTCTGTCCTTAGCCTTGAACAACTGTTGTCACATACATTTCATACAGATGTTCCAGATGTTTTAATTAACTTTGAATTGGAAGGTGTTAAGGAGGAAAAAATTACAAGGGCTGGACAGTCCACAACAGAAGTTAATTTTAGACCAAGATTATGTGAATAATACGGCAGTAAGTATTTAGTACCTTTTTATTAAACCAAAAACCTGGTTTTAATTCTATTTGGTTTTTTCCTGAAGGAATAAAATCCAATCCATAGAATTGAATCCAATAGGATTAACTTCTTTTCACAGAGTGACACAATCAAGAATCTCAGAACACTGTGCCCACCATGATGTAATCACTAGAAGACTTCATTGGCTCTATGATCTCACTGGTGTAGATATTCCCTTTCCAAAAGTGCAGAATGAAAATTAACCTGAATGACTTTTACTCATATATTTCTGTGAATTTGCCATAAAGGATCTTCTAAAGACCCCAGAAGACTTTATCAAGGTCTTTTAAAACTTAGTGAACACACCTGCATTTTTGATTTCCTTCACAAGCTAATTGTACAATATTTCAGAGTCTGATTCTTTTTCTACAGCAAAATAACGTTTTGGTCAGGTATACTTATTGTGTATCTAATTTATATTTTAATATATTTAACATCTACTGGTCATCCTGCCATCTAGGGGAGGGGGTGGGGGGGGTAAGAGGTGAAAAATTGGAACAAGAGGTTTGGCAATTGTTAATGCTGTAAAGTTACCCATGTATATATCCTGTAAATAAAAGGCTATTAAATAAAAATAATAAAAAAAAATAAAAAATAAAACTTAGTGAACACCAAATGCCATCACTGAGATGTGCATTAGGTTATGATCTCCTTGAAGGCAGAAACCATTTTTGCCTTTTTTGTAATTCTCAGAACTTAATATATAGTTCCTGACATCTAGTAGGGATTTAAAAAATATTTGTTGATGTTTTGACTTGATTTGCATTTGCTATGTTTTGCTTGTGCCCCAGGATGTAGTTAAGTTTCTCTATCACACAAGGAAGAAAATCTGCATTATTATACCTGACTTTAATGTGTTATCTAAGATCAGAACAAAAGTCAGTTTGTCACAGCTAAGAATAGAACCCAAGACTCCTAATTCCAGTTTGGTGCTCTAACAACTAGTTAACAATTTCTGAAGGGGATTTGTGGTCTGCCAAAACTTATTATCAATCTCAGAATCAAACTGAAAATTGTTAATAGCTTCATGTTCAGACTGTGACAAATGGCTGGCAATGACCTTCACGGCTTTCTTTCTCTTATGCAATAATAAAGCTGTGGTGTTGCAGTTGGATTATTGAGCAATCAGTCTGAATATCTTCATGACAAGCTAATCTTATTTCCTATTTTGGCAGTGTTGCTCAGCATGGAGGTTAGGGGAATGCCATGTTTAGTTTACCTGGATTTCGGGAAAGAGTTTCATGAGGTTTCTCAAGTTATTCTTGTGGTAAAGATGATGAGATGTGGGCTAACTAATAGTACAGCAGATGAATTGTAACTTGGTTGGATGGGAGATAATCATGAACAATTTGGCATGAACTGGGAAAAAGCTTTCCAGCAGAGTACCCTAGGGAACTATGCTTGGCCCTGTGCTAGTTAACATTTTTATTAATGACTTGGATAAAGACATAGATAACATACTTATCGAATTTTACAGAGGTGGGAGGGACAAGTAAAAACATCAGTAACAATCAGGATTCTCAAAGATGCAATCACATGTCATCCACAAACAACAATATTTAGAGGCAGTCCTTCTTCAAGTTGGACTTTCCACTAGACTCCCTCCATGACAATGGCGAACACTTATGGCAGGCAGTTTTAAGCCTAGCTTGATAATAACCAGAGGGTTATGAAACAGTAGGTCTAGTATTCTAGTTACTATGATATAATACTAATTAGTGGAAAGATGTTTACTAACATATCAGAACCCCAGAACAGTCCCAGAAAGAACACCTATGGTAATCTTTATTTTGATCCACTCTTGAGCAGATTCTTATTTGCTTTATAATAGCCAAACGTGTATCTCCAACAATTTTCTGTCTTCTCTAACTAAAGTTCTATTGTGAAGCCTCATTGTGAGATGGAGGTAATCTTGAGTTTTTGAAGGATATGCCGGGAGGTAATAAACCCATCTGATGGATTTTGTGTTTGTGTACTGAAGATCAGCTTGATTGAGTTGGGAGAAACTCATTGCCAGAAACTTGGCCATCAGATGATGAATTTTCTGACCATAGCAATTCATGAAGCATGTTTACTAAGGCATGGAGAGATTGGGAAATTTATCTGTAGAAAGAGGAGCTATACGATGAAATCAAGACTCTTTTGAAATATTTAACTATATAGGGTCTAGTCTCATCATAAACACCAGTTTATCAATCTGTCATGGCCTATGCTTAATTCTTCCTTCATTTGTCTATTCCCTTTTTTTTCCTTTTTATCCTTCTCTTGGTTTCTCTATTCTTTTCTGTTCTCAATTATGTATCTCACTCCAGCACCAAGTCTTTTACATTTGTATGAGTCTTTCTTCTTTCCTCATTATTCTCACTTCTTCTCAGTCTGGATTCTCTCCCTCTCCCCTCTTTCTCTTTCCATCCCTTCATTCCACACTTCTATTTTTTTCAAAAAGTCTTTACTCTTCTGAATCTGTTAATGATGAATTTGATCTTTTATCCAACATGATTGCCCTTTAATTTTTGCCTTCCCCTTCCCTCTCACAAAGACAATAAGAGATTGTTTATAAGAATAACAGCTCACATTTTTATATCTCCTTATAGAATATAGCACTCTTTCTTCACAACAGGCCTGTTTTGAAGAAGGCAATATAACTGTTATTATTTTTATCTTATAAATGAAGAAGCAGACCTAGGGAAATTATATTGCCCCAAATTACACTGCCTTTTTTCCAATGCATCATACTCTGTTTTCTATTAGGGAAACTCAATGCCACAATGTCTTATTCATTATATATAACTGGTAGATGGCTGTAGAAATGTGTACTTTATTAGCTAAGCAGAATTTTTCTTCCCATCTCTCTGCCTCTTCATCCCATATTTATGTGGCAAATGAACTTTTTCTTTATGTAGAAGGCTGGTCCTAAGTTTCCCTATCTGCAGAATGAGAAGCTTGGACTAGATGACTACTAAGTCCCTTCTAGCTCTATAGCTTTGATATTACTATTCCTGCTGCTACTGCTACACTATTATTATTGTACTACTGCTACTATTAGTGTGCCATATTCATCAATGTAGAAGCATCGAGACTACTATTATTAGTAGTACTATTACTACCACTCTTGGCACTAGTACTACTACTATTAGTGTCCCTGTTCATCAGTCTAGAGGCACTGAGACCTACGACTCCCACCACCACCACCACTACTATCCCACTACAACTACTCCCGCTCCTTCTTTCTCCTACCACCCTACTCCTGCTATTCTTACTATCACTAAATTCGAGCACTACTCCTACTGTGACATGATTGCTAGTTGGTGAGATAACTGTATCAACCTTAAGGTCAGAATGAACATTTATAAAGAACTAATCTGAACTTTCCTGGAAATACCATTCATATCAACTCATTTATGAACTTGAGGTTGATAGAAGTTCAAGAACTTTGCAAATGTTAGCTTACTTATTCTCTTATTTCTTGTAAGTGGGTTTGCATGTGTGAGAGGAGGAGCGAAGGGGGGAAAGAGTGGAAGAAAAATTACTGTTTCATTTTTGTATATGGGAAAACTAAGGCTTTGAAAATAATACATGACTTTCTTCAAGCACAGCAAGAGGGTGGAAAATTTGGATGTGAAATCTTGAGTGACCACTATCACATTGTCTCTGTTTAGTTTTTATGGTTTAGAATCTATAAAGTTTGATCTGAGTTCCCTGGATGGAACATTCAATAATAAGGTACCAAAAATACGGTAGATAATAAATGGCATGTTGGGTCAAACCAACAATCCTTCAAATCTAGATCTTATCTGGAACAAAAGAGCATTTGGGAGAATTATCATTTCAACAACTGAGAAACTTCATGTAGAACTTTCGTTTATTTCATTTTAACTGAATAGAACAGTGGAAGTAATAGTGATTTTAAAAATGGTATTAAGGGATAGGATTAATGTTGGTGTAGGGTTAGGACAGTGGCAGCATGAGATGAATTTCATCTCAAATCCCACCTTTTGCATGAAACTTTTCCCAATTCCCCAGCTGTTAAAGCCTTCCTTTTTAAGTTTCCTTTCCGTGTATTTTGTTTTCCATTATCAACAACATTATTGTTGACTTCATCTCATTACAGTAATCATAATCTGTTTTTGTGGAAGTGCACGTAAAAGAATATTAATAAATCTGACTTAGTATTTTATACTTTATATTTTTACACATTTATAATTTTATAGTTTGTAGTTTACAAGTCAATTTACATATATGATCTTATTCTATTCCCACAATTAATTACCCATAGTTAGGGAGGCAACATTAGCTCCATTTTACAACTGAGATTCAGAGAGGTTAACTGTACTGCCTATGGTCATAGAATGTTAACTCCACAATAGGGCCTCAGAGATAATTTATTCCAAAGCTCTTCTTTTAGAAACAAGAAATCTAACCCTAGAAAACACTAAATCCAGTATTATTAGTAGGTAACCCAGATGGGATTTGAACTCAGGTCTTCTGACTTGAAATCAATGCTTTTTTAATTATAATGTTACTCATCTGGCTTACAAGAAGAAGAACAAGGTCTTGAACTTACAAGTTCAGAGATCTCTTGCTGTTGTTCAGTCATTTTAGTCATGTCTGACTGTCTGTGACCCCATTTGGGGTTTTCTTGGCAAAGATAATTGTAATCGTTTGCTGTTTTCTTCTCCAGTTCATTTTACAGATCAGGAAACTGAGACAAGCAGGATTAAGTGCCTTGCCCAGGAACACAACTACTAAGTATGTGCAGCCAGATTTGAATTCAGGAAGATGAACTTTCCTGAATCTAAGTCCACTGTGGGTATTCTGTTCCTATTACTATACTATCTATAATCAAGACCAAAGTGAAAGCCCATGCAACCTACTATTTTCAACCCTTGATTGCAGGTATTTACATGTTTTTATTCAAAGCATGCTTATAATCAAAACATGTTGGTCTGTGTTCTTGCTCAGGCGCTTAATAATTCTTCAACCTTGGGCAAGTAAGTCACAACTTCTCTGACCTTCAGTTTTCTCATCTGTTAAATAGAGTTAATAATACTCATACAACCTACCTCCAAGAATTGTAAGGGAAGGGCTTTGTAAACCATAAAGTAAGTGTTGTATGAAAGTGACATCAATTTCATCATCATTCTTACGTGAGCTATTATTACTACTGCTAGATAGGGAATAGAGAGGGGAGAAGAACTAGCTCCATCTGCCAAGCCACTGTGAAGCTGGAAATTTCTTGGGAAACCTTCATTTCTGCTTTTAGCATTTGGGAGGAAGAAAGTAGCCTCATTCTATATTCTACCCATGGATGTATTTTTTACACATTTTACTGATTGCTATAACAAATACAAACTCCAGATGAAAGACATCATCTAAATACAAGCCATATCATGGTGTAAAACAGATTCCTTTCCTATGAAGACTCTCATAGAATGTTGTCTAGATATCACTGAGCAGCTGTTTGTAGAGCTTAGTTAAATCTACCTTATCCACTGCCACTCCAGTTAACAACATGGATACTCTTGTTCCCTCAGTGTACTATATAACTTAAAAAACAAACAAAATGGGAACACAGATGTACCCAACAGCTTGGAATGGAAGTCATCAACTAAGAACCGCTTCAAGCAGATCTCCCAGTGGACTCTACTGACACTGGGAGGAAAGCCTGCAGTGCTTAAATAGCTCACTTAGCTGCATACCAGCTCCTGAGAAAATAATCTGAGAACATTTTCTCTTTCTAATCTTTGCCAAAGTTGCTTCTTTGGACCTTCACCCAACCTGAACCTTTTATCTTACAAGGATAGTGGTACAAGTTGAACAGAATGGTTAGAGAATGAGGCATCAATGATGAATGAATGATTAAATGAATAAATAAATGAAAGGTACTTATTACTTATTAAGTACTTATTATTAAGTATACTAGAGATGCCAATACCATGTCATTCAAGGATCACTTGAAAAAAGGAGAAATGTTTAGTCTAGAGAAGAGAAGGCTAAAGGGGCTCTTGGAAAGTATATTAGATTTCTAAATTAGGGCAGTATGTTGTTTCTAAAGGGCAGAAACAGGAGTAGTGAACAGACACTAGAGAAAGACAGATTTGGACTCAATATAAACAATGCTTTCTTAACAAATAGTAGAATGAGCTACCTGGGAAAAATTGTAAGTTCATTTCTTTAAGGGCCCTTAGACAAAGTCTGGGTGGCCACTTGTCAGGTATGTTATAGAAGGGATTTTTCATTCAGGTTTTGGTTGAATTAAATGGCCTTTGGGTTACTTTCCCATTTCGTAAGTATGTAAAAATATCTCATTCTTACTTCCAAGAAGTGTAAAAGTCAAAATAACATTTTTTTTTTTTTTTTTTACTATTCATATAGCAAAATCACATCTTGGGATGAGAGCTGGAGAAAGCAATCCCTCTTTGCCTTTTCTCTTCCCTCTTAGAGATTATCATCTCACTTTCTCACTTGTCTTCAACCTTAATCTACTCGCCTACAAACATGGCCACAACTTTTCCATCCTTAAAAAAACCCCAAAACTCTCACTTGATCCATCCCTCCTTACAAAATATCTTTTTATAACTCTCCTCCTTTTTCTGGTTAAACTGAAGAAGACTTAACTCTCAACCACTTGGCTTCTGACCTCATCTTTCTATTGAAGCTGTTCTCTCCAAAGTTACCGATGATCTCTCAAATGCCAAATCTAAGGGTCTTTTCTCAGCCTTCATCCTTCTTAATTGTTTTGTAGCCTATGACACCAACACTCATGCTTTTCTCCTTGTAACTATTTTCTTTAGTTTTTCATGACACTTTTCCTGCTTCTCTTCCTATCTGTCTGACCACTCCTTCCCAGCTTCCTTTGCTAGATTTTTATCTAAGTTATACCCATAAATGATAGGTGTCTCCCAAATCTCTGTCCTAGGCCATCTTGTCCCTCAATAGTATTTCATTTAGTGATCTCATTGGTTTCCATGGATTCAATTATCATCTCCAGGAACATGATTCTCAGTTTTATTTGTCCAGTTCTGATCTCTTGTCTCACATCTTCAACTGTCCACTGAATAGTTCATACTGGAGGTCTTTATAGATATCTGAAATTCAGTATGTCCAAAACTGAGCTCTTTGTCTTTCCTCCTAAATTCTCCCTTCTCCCTAACTTGCCTGTTATTGTGAAAAGTATCACCATTCCATGCCACTCGCTCAGCATTTAAAACTGCTGTAATTCTCAATTCCTCATTCTCTTTTATCCCAATCAATCCAATTGTCAATCCTGTATTTGTCATGATTTGTCAGGATTGACAATATGTAACTGTCAATAAAAAATATCCAGTCAATTGTCAAATTCTATAATTTCTACCTTTGTAAAATTTCTCAGATATGTATTCTTTTCTCCTCTGATATTCACCACTTCTCCTCTTTCAATCAGCTTGGCTGTGATTCTACAGAATATCATGCCTCCTTCCCAGGTGCACCCTGGTGGTTTCCACCCCAACCCTTACTTTTCAGCTTCTTTTTTGTGTATTGTCTTCCCCAATTGGAATGTAAGCTCCTTAAGGGCAGGGAGTGTCTTTTTTTTTCCTTGTTTCTCCATCACTTAGCATATAAAACAGATGAGAAACTGAGGTTTCTAGCCCTAATCCTTTATTTATTTTTGTTTCTTTCTCTGTACCCAGAGTACTGCCTTGAGCTTAAAAACTTAAGTGTTAATTTGTTTAAAAAACATGTGTTAATTTGCAGAGAATGACCTGCAAATCACTGTCAACTCCAGGAGAATACAATTGTCATGACAGCAGAGATTATTTCATTTTGGATTTTTTTGCCCTCATATTCTCAGAATCTAGTATACTTTGTATGTAGTCTAGAGTCTAGTATACATTATACCTTGTATATAGTAGGTTTTGATCAATGTTTTGTTGATTTGAATTGGCTTAATCTTTAGATTTAGTACTAGAAATTCAGGAAATACCAGACATGGAAGGAACTTGAGAGATCATCTAATTCACCCCCCTGATTCTACAGATGAGGAAACTAAGGCCAAAGGGAAGGAATTATTTTACTACTACTGCTACCACTACGACCACCACTACCACCATCATTGCTACCAGCTACAATTTACATAGTATTTTAAAGCTTGCAAAGAATTTTCCAAATATCATTTGACAACAACAATTCTGATAGTGGGTGCTATTATCTCCATATTACAGCTGAGGAAACTGAGGGAAATCTGAAATTAAATTACCTCCTAGGTGACTTAGTAAGGGTTTGAGGCCAAATATGAATTCAAAGTCTTATCTACTGAGTCACCTAACAGCCTCAGTGAAAATTACTTGTCCAAGATCACAAAGAATAGCCAGCAATTTTTGGCAGAGCCAGGACAAAAATGCTGGTCATTTGATTCCCAGCACAGTTCTCTTCAATCTCGTACTCAGAGAATCTGAAACTCAAAATAAAAATATAAATGTTTAGAACAATTTTAAAAGGACACATAACCCATTCAGAAGACAAGGGAAAAGTTCAGCTGAGGAAGCCAACATTCCCCTAGTCTGCTCAGGGCAAAAGCTGTCTCTTGCTCAGGGACAATCATAACCATCTCAGGTGTGAAGAAAACTTCATAATCTGATCACAGGTTCAGTGCTCAGGTTTTAGGACCTAAATCCCAGTCTACCAGGTCTGCTAAACTGATGAACGTTTTGAATAACTTGATTTAATTGAACACAATTGGAATGTGGACGAAAGAAAGATTAGAGCAAACACTTTCAAAAAGGAAAAAAAGCAGGAAAATATTATGGGGAGATGAGTAAGAGAGACTATTTCATTTCCCATACTTTTCTATGTGTAAGGAGAGAAGAGAAAAAAAAAAAAAAAGTTTGTATTTACTAGGATAGTCACTCACTTCAGGACCATAACTGGTCTTTTTGCTAACCACACAAAAGCAAATTGAGGCAGCTAGGAGATAAATGTGTGAATAAATTTGTCACACCTCCCATTCCTTTATGTGAACAGTACAGTAACAGGGTAATCCCAGAGAGAATTGGAGCCAAGAAAATTCCTAGGCTACTATCTTCCTCACCAGGAATGGGCACACACAAAACGCTGTTATATTCATTATTGGCAAGGGACTTAGACTGGCTAGGTTTTGCCAGAACCATAACTGGTAGTTTTGGCACCTAGGGCAAGCAGCGCGAAGTAGTGCCAGGAGCTGGAGCTATTTACTCAAATCAGTTTTATAATTCATGCTAGGAAAATAATAAAAGTAATTAAGGCAAGTTCAATTGGACGGAAGATGAAATTCTTAGTTGCTTAGGAAATGGGATCTCCTAAGATATCTAGTTCAACTTATGGTATGTAGGATCTTATTCTCTTTTGAATTCATCAGAGAGGCTTCAATAAGGCTTTCCCCCATGAATTATAAAGGACTGCAGGTAATTCTAGGATTATTATTCATTCCTATAAGGATGGGGAGACAGATGTTGTCAGCCTTCAAAGGAAGGAGGGAAGTAAAAGCCCTAGGGAGGGAAACAGGGTAGAGTGTGTTGGAGAGTTCTTTCCAGGAAGGATGGGGAAAAGGATGGGCACAGACAGTTTGTTGACCCACAACCATCAGGAACCCAAGCTTCCTCTTTTCTGCTTCTTCTCTGATCTCAGTTATCTACTTTTCCTCTATTTTGCTGAAGGAGTATTTTACATATATAGTGGGTATCATATTGTGTGGTTTCTCAGTGGATTGGCGAGGAACTAAAGGGAGGAAAGCAGAGAATCTGGAATTCAAAATAAAAATATGAATATTAAAATGTTTTTTAAAGAATACATGTTAATGCTTTGTGTCCTCTATTCAGGGCAGAGTGCTAGTGGCCCCTGGCTAGTTACTGCTCTGGATTTTATACTAGGTTTCATTAGGATATTTTACAAATGGTCTTATGAAGCCATTTTTATGGCAGACAATTCCATGTGGCCCATCTTCTTCTCATGGACTATCCTATATTTAGAGAAACTTCCTTCTCCTGCTGTTTCTCCTGCCCCACCTCAGGCTTCCTTCTCTTGACCCCTAAGACACTAAGCTAAAAAGAAAGAAACATTTGTTTGCAGAGAATAGAATCAAAGAGTGAATGTCAGAGCTGGAAGGAATCTTAGAGGTAATCTAGGATAATAGCATAATTTTACATATGAGGAAACTGAGGCTCAGAGGGGAAAGATCTTTCCCAAGACCAAATGGGTAAATTTAGCGTCAGGGCAAATATTAGACCTTGTTTTCTGCCACTCCAATGCTCCTTCTGTCATGTTTAGTCAGCCTGTTCTCTCATTGCTATAACCTAACTAGAAACTCTTATTGCATTCTGCCTAAACTACTAAAACAGCCTCCCCAACAGTCTCTTTGCCTTTCAGGATCTCTCTACTCCCACCCATGATTTTACCAGACTGCCAGACCAATCTTCCTGCTGCACAGATCTGAGGAAGTCCCTTTCCTGTTCCAGACTCTTCCTGTCTGTTCCAAGGGCCTGTTCCAGGCCTCCCAAATAAAGCCAAACTTCTTATGCTGGCATTCAAGACCTGCTACAACCTGACACTTAACTTTCTTTCCAACCTAACTCCTGCTATTCCTCTACACATGCACCAAACTCCTGACCAATCTCTGGTATATATCTAGAACTTTTCCACCTTTCTGCCTTTGCTCACATTTTCTCTTACCCTCTACAATATCTTCCTCTCTCCATATCTGCCTTTCAAAGACTTACGAGTCCTTCAAAGTTCACCTCAGATATCACCTCTTTCATGAAGCTTTCTTCAATCACTCTAGTCAGTAATATTTCTCTCCCATACCGATCTGTGTCCTTTGTATGCCCATTCTATTCTGTTTTACATTAATGATCCATTTATTTTAAATATTTATACATGTGACTTATGCCCCATCCCAACCAGATTCTAAGGTCTTCAAAGGGAGGGATTTGTTCTTCATCATTCCCAGTGTCTGACAGATCACTTTGCACATAATGGGAATTAATAAATGACTGCTGAGTGAATGCTACTGAATCCTTAGAGATACATTCTAATTTTTAAAAAGGCAGAAAAAGTATTTTTAAAAATCACAGTGTCATATATCTATTTTCTTTTTCTTATACAATTGGTGAGTCAGTCAGCATTTACTGTATAACACAAGGCACTGTGCTAAATACTGGGAATATAAAGAAAGGCAAAAATAGCTCGACATGAGAGGCTGTGTGGTATGGATAGAAAGCCAGGCTCAGGAATATCTGGGGTCACATATTGCCTGTGACATACATTGGTTGTCTTTGTGAACCTGGGTGACTTGCATTGACAGAAGGAGTTCTGTTTTCTTAGAGTTCCCTAGATCAATGAAATCACCTTTTCCCTGAGGTCCTTGGCATGGGGAGTTAGGTTTATTTTCATGGCTGCTGAGGAGTCCAGACTCAGCCCCATCTGAGCTCCAAGATTTAAGTCTACGGGGACAAGTCAGAAATGGGATCATCTGAAGATGCTCTCTGAACCTCCAAAGGAAACAGCCGCCCAAACCTAGCTGTCAAAACCGACAGCATGGCTCTGGCCAACTTCCCCAACAGTGGGATTTCAGAATCATTCTCATGCCTGCCACCTCTTTTCCCCCATGCTGCTTGCCCTCCATCTGCTTCTGCAGTAGACTTCTTGCCTCCTTCGGTGCCCCAGCATAATAAGGGGAAGGAGAGAGCTTGGCAACCTTCGAAAGCTGTTGTAATGGACTGGCAGAGAGGCTCCATGAGCTTCCCTGTCGATTTTGTTCTCCAAGAAGGAAGACCCGGGCCAGCCTACCTGTGTTTATATTGTGAAAGGGAAGAAGTCAGGAGACAGTGTTGAGGACTACCCATTCCCCTGGGGCCTGTTACCTCCTCCCAATTTACCTGAGCCACTAGCATGACCCTATGATAGATGATGTCAAAAGAGTACAAGAAATCATCCTGCATCTGAGCCCTTTCTGTGGGAACATATGTGGATGTGGGAGGGGGTAGAGATGAGATGGTTAAAATGTATCTGGAGAAGTAAGGAGTGGAATCTCACACAAGGTGTTCACAGAAGAGAAGGAGGTACTAGTGAAGAAAAAAAATGGTCCTCTCCTCCTGCATGGTCTCCTGCAGAGCTGGTACCAGCTTTGCTTCTCATGGAGAGTACAGAGGCAAAAGTTCCATAGAACTAGCAAGTGTCCAGGCAAGGTTGGCCCTGGCTCAGGTGAAGTGAACTCCTAAATCCTCTCCTCTCACTTTCCCATTGTTGCAAAGGATACCTTCAACTTCTCTCTTATACTTACTCCACATACCCAGTCTGCTAAGTCTTGTAGTTTCTTCCTTCACACCATCTCTCATAGATATTCCCTTCTCTCTGCTCCCATAGTCACCATACTGGTACAGGCTCATGTAACCTCACACCTGTAGCCTGTTAGCTAGTCTGCTTCTCATTCTAGTCCACCCTCCACTCGCCTGCCAAAATGATCTTTCAAAAATGTGGATTTGAGAGAAATGCAAATTAAAGCAACTCTTAGGTATCACCTCATACCTATCCGACTGGCTATTATGACAAAAACGGCAAATACGAAATGTTGGATAGGATGGGAGAAATTTGGGACAATAATGCATTATGGGTGGAGTTGTGAACTGATATAACCATTCTGGAAAGCAATGTGGAACTATGCCTAAAAGGCTATCAAACAGCTTTAATACAGCAATACAACTACAAGGTTTGTATCGCAAAGAGATGTAAAAAAAAGAAAAAAAAAAGGAAAAAGAGGAAAAGGAAAATGAGCTATATGTACGAAAATATTCATAGAAGTTTTTGTAAAGAATTGGAAATTGAAGGAATACCTACCAGTTGGGGAATGGCTGAACAAATTGTGGTAAATGATTGTAATGAGAAACTATTGTTCTATAATAAATGACAAGCAAGATGCTCTCCAAAAAACCTGAAAAAACTTATATCAACAGATGCAAAGTGAAGTGAGCAGAAGCAGGAGAATATTGTACATAACAATAGGATCAGTGCAATGATTAACTATGACTTGACTTGGCTCTTCTCAGCAATACAATGATCCAAGGCAGCCCCAAATAACTAAGGTTGCAAAATGCTATCTGCTTCCAGAGAAGAAATTGACAGTCTGGGTACAGATCAGAACATTTTAAAAAATGTGTTTTTCTTGGAGCTTGGATTTTTCCCTTCCTTCTGAGATTACCTTTTATCTACACTCTTTATATCTCATATATACATAGTTGCAGAGACTTTGTTTTTGCCTTTCGTTGTATCTCCAGATGCTTTTTTTGCCTGAGTGACTCACTTACTGATTTGGTTTTCTATTGTCCTTGGGCCCTCCACTAGCACCAGAGCCTGGGGAAACTGCTAAAAGTCAGGACACATTTCAATAAAAAGTCCTCAGAAAGTATTCTTTCAAGGCCAGGCCTCTCAAAGGGCCTCCTTTGGAACTACACAATATGAGGTCCTTGAGGGTAGGAACTGTGTTTTACCTTTCTTTGTAACCAGAATTCTGCACATGGTAAACTACTATTTAATATTTAATATAAAATACTATTTTACAAATACTGGTTGACTGACTGACTGCATTTCATGGAGTCTTTTTTCTCCAAGGTTCTCTAAAGCAATAATTCACGTATTTCCTAGCACTTCTGAGGTGAAGGAACTAACAAACCAACCCTCTGTCTTTGCCCTAAAGGAGTTTACAACCTAATGGGGGAGCAACATAAAACAACTAAGTACAAATCACATATATGCAGGATAAAGTGGAGATAATTCCAGAAGGCCCCAGCATTAAGGTGATGAGATGGGCAGTTCTGCCATTGAAGAATGTGAGCACAATTGGTCCTTCCTGCCATTCCACTAAGGTATGGCCAGCAAATGAATGAGTCACATACAAGGTGAATCAGTCCTTGTGCATCCCCTTGAAAGTTGCCCAGAACTATATGTAGGTGAGCAGCAATTCCAGAGGGTTTAGGAACACTTCCAGGGAGGCAAGGAGGTCCCAATGTTGCCCTGAATCAGAAATAGTCAGAGGCTGTCTTACTAACCAATACAAATACACGTAATTCTGTAATCTGTTGACAATGAAATTTTCTAGGGAGTAGGGAACTTTCTAACAATATTATAATTTCAGATTATTAGTGGCAGTTCACATTTCTATAGAACTCTACAAAGTGCTTTTTTTTTTTTTTACAACAATTCTATGAAACAAGGAGTATAAATATTACTACTCTCATTTTAAAAACGAGGAAACTGATATGATGGTATGCTTAGAGAACCCCAGAGATTCTACTAAAAAGCTATTAGAAATAATTCACAACTTTAGCAAAGTTGCAGGATACAAAATAAATCCACATGAATCCTCAGCATTCTTATATATTACTAACAAAATCCAACAGCAAGAGGTACAAAGAGAAATTCCATTCAAAATAACTGTCAAAGGCATAAAATATTTGGGAATCTATCTACCAAAGGAAAGTCAGGAATTATATGAGCAAAATTACAAAACACTTTCCATACAAATAAAGTCAGATTTAAACAATTGGAAAAATATTAAGTGCTCTTGGATAGGCCAAGCGAATATAATAAAGATGACAATATTCCCTAAACTAATCTATTTATTTAGCCCATACCAATCAGACTCCCAAAAAACTATTTTAATGACCTAGAAAAAAATAACAAAATTCATATGGAAGAACAAAAGGTCAAGAATTTCAAGGGAACTAATGAAAACAAAATCAAATGAAGGTGACCTAGCTGTACCTGATCTAAAACTATATTATAAATCAAAACCATTTGTTATTAGCTAAGAAATAGATTAGTTGATCAGTGGAATAGGTTAAGTTCACAGGACTAAATAGTCAATAACTATAGCAATCCAGTATTTGACAAACCCAAAGATCTCAACTTTTGGGATAAGAATTCATTATTTGACAAAAACTGCTGGGATAACTGGAAATTAGTATGGCAGAATTAGACGTGGACCTACACTTAACACTGTACACCAAGATAAGATCAAAATGGGTTCATGATTTAGGCATAAAGAATGAGATTATAAATAAATTAGAGAAACACAGGATAGTTTACCTCTTAGACTTGTGGAGGAGGAAGGAATTTGTGACCAAAGAAGAACTAGAGATCATTATTGATCACAAAATAGAAAATTTTGATTATATCAAATTAAAAAGCTTTTGTACAAACAAAACTAATGCAAACAAGATTATAAGGGAAACAATAAAATGGGAAATATTTTTACAGTGAAAGGTTCTGATAAGGGACTCATTTCCAAAATATATGGAAAATTGTCTCTAATTTTTAAGAAATCAAGCCATTCTCCAGCTGACAAATGGTCAAAGGATACCAACAGACAATTTTCAGATGATGAAATTGAAACTATTTCTACTCATATGAAAGGGTGTTCCAAATCATTATTGATCAGAGAAATGCAAATTAAGACAACTCTGAGATACCACTACACACCTGTCAGATTGACTAGAATGACAGGGAAAAATAATGTGAAATGTTGGAGGGGATGTGGGAAAACTGGTACACTGATGCATTGTTGGTGGAATTGTGGATACATCCAGCCATTCTGGAGAGAAATTTGGAACTTTGCTCAAAAAGTTATCAAACTGTGCATACCCTTTGATCCAGCAGTGCTACTACTGGACTTATATCCCAAAGAGATACTAAAGAAGGGAAAGGGACCTGTATGTGCCAAAATGTTTGTGGCAGCCCTGTTTGTAGTAGCTAGAAACTGGAAAATGAATGGATGCCCATCAATTGGAGAATGGTCGGGTAAATTGTGGGATGTGAATGTTACGGAATATTATTATTCTGTAAGAAATGACCAGCAGGAGGAATTCAGAGAGGTTTGGAGAGACTTACATGAACTGATGCGGAGTGAAATGAGCAGAACCAGGAGATCATTATATATTTCAACAACAATACTGTATGAGGATGTATTCTAATGGAAGTGAATATCTTTGACAAAGAGAAGATCCAATTCAGTTCCAATTGATCAATGATGGACAGAATCAGCTACACCCAGAGAAGGAACACTGGGAAATGAATGTAAACTGTTTGCATTTTTGTTTTTCTTCCCGGGTTATTTTTACCTTCTGAATCCAATCCTTCCTGTGCAACAAGAGAACTGTTCGGTTCTGCACACATATATTGTATCTAGGATATACTTTAACATATTTAACATGTATAAGACTGCTTGCCCATCTGGGAGAGGGGTTGGAGGGAGGGAGGGGAAAAGTCAGAACAGAAGTCAGTGCAAGGGACAATGTTGTAAAAATTACTCATGCATATGTTCTGTCAATAAAAAGTTATAATAAAAAAATGAGGAAACTGAGGCACAGAAAGGTTAAGTGATTTTCCTAACAGCATGTAGCTAGTAAATAGCATAGCCTATCCTCATACCCAAACTTCTCATTATAATATCATGCATTCCTTTTCACAAGACCAAAGATTTAGATCAAGTCCATAATGTAATGGAGAGAATACTGATTTTTTCTGATTTCCAGTCCAGTGCTCTATGTACTATGTCAGGACCCTTTCCAGGAAAGACAGATCCTTTTGGTTATATTTTTGCCAAGACCCTATGATGGCTGAGTTCCTCTCTATATGGGTAAAGTAAGTGTGGAGAAAATGAAAAGGGAAATATTCAAGCATGTATATTAATGTTCATATACCACAAAGAGTAGTGTCCATGTCCATTATACTGAGACACATAAGGACTGAGTGTAAATATTTTGGACAAGTGAATGTACTGTGTAAACATGGAGGTCTACCATAGAGATCTACAGGTCTACAACAAGAGCATGAGTGAATGCATATATATGAACTCCCACCCTTACCCATATTTTGTACAGATCAGCCAAGATATATCAACATCATCATACATCATCATAATCATCATAATGGTAAAAGATATGGGCCTAAGAACCAGGAGAACATTGTACACAGTAACAGCAAGATTACATAATAATCAATTATGATAGACTTAACTCTTCTTAGCCATACAGTGATCTAAGACAATTCCAATAGACTTGAGATGGAAAAATGCTATCTGCATTAGAGAGAGAACTATGGAGACTAAGTGCTATTTTTACCTTTGTGTTTGTTTGCTTTTTCTCTCTCACAGTTTTTCTCTTTTGTTCTAATTTTTCTTTCACAAAATGAGTGGAAATATGTTTAAATTGATTGTACATGTACAACTTATATCAGATTGCTTGCTGTCTTGGGGAGGTGGGAAGCAAGGAAGAAAGGAAGAAAAAATTGGAACTCAAAATCTTACAAAAATGAATGGTGAAAACTATCTTTACATGTAATTGGAAAATAAAATCCATTAAGAAAAACATATATGAGCCTAAATGGGTAGGGAGATGGCAGGGTGACATCATGCATCCCATTATCTGTCATCTCATGGGAATGCCCATAGTGTACCCCTTGCCCAGGAAGAGGAAGGTCTGAGGAGAAGAGAGAAGGGGAGCAGCCAGAAGCTGGGAGGGGAGAGAATTGGGGGGGGGAACACTTACAGGGCAGCGTTTCAGCGCTGTTCTTTTGAATCATTATACAGAGCTGTAGCACCAGTTGTGGGGCGCTCTCCAGGAAGGTCTCCAGGAGGCGTAACATATTGACATCTGCATATTCGTACATCATAGCCCAGTAAAAGCGTCGCTGGTGTTCCTTCTGCCGCTGGCTCTGAATCCCCAGGTACATCGTACGAATATACCTGCAAGGAGAGGGGAAGAACAGAAAAGAAAACACATGTGGGTTGGAGGAAGAGGATCACAGAATAGCAACCTGGTTTGTTCCTTTAAAGCCCAAACCCCCAAAGACTGGAACCTTCTAATACTTAGGAATGCTCTCTTCTCTTCCTCTGAGATAATGGGCAGTGCCCTAGGAATGACTCTGAAGACCCAGGAATCTAGTGGCGCCCATTATGTTAGAGAGGCAGCAAAATGACCATTGGCAGAGAGGCAGAAAATTGGGTTCAGATCCTGGCATTGCCAGTTACTAGTCATGTGACTTTGAGAAAGGTGGGGATCCCCTTCATCTGTAAAATTGCAGGGTTGGCTATCTAAGATGACATCTGAAAAGTTTCTTCCTCTGACTTTCTAAGGCTTTAAACTTCCCAAATTTCATTTGGTTAATCATGGAGGGAAAGTATCTCAAGCACAAGATGCAAGTTGGAGACATCTAGCAAATGTAGCATCTTGGAAATACACCTCTGAACATTCTTCTAGGGTCTCCTGACCAATTTCCAGGGAAATCTGGATTCTATTGCAGCAACCTCACACTTTGATTCTGATCCCAGAAGGCTGGCAGATTTACTTCCCTCCTTTTTGCTGCTGAACACAATGTAGGGTCTTGTTGGAGAACCTTAGGCCAGTATAATATTCTGAGAAACAAAGCTATACTTCTCTCAGAACAGATCCATCTCACATTTGTAAAGGAGCCCTTGGTTACTTAAAATCCAAGTCTCAAATGCTAGTGGTCTCTCTCCTGTTCTCCACTCCTAAATATTATAATATCTGATATAGAGCATAAAGGTACCTGTGATATTATCAAGTCCAACCTTCCCATTTTATTGATGAGATAACTGAGTCCAAGAGAGGTTAAGTGACTTTATTCAAGGTCACATAGTGGCAGGGCTAGGTTTTGAACAAAAGTTCTCTGATTCTAACTCAGATAATCTTTCCTTCATATCATATTCTGTACATATAAAGAAAAGTAAAAACAGTCCTTGCCCTCAAGAAGTTTACATTCTAATGAAGGAGTCTGCTTTTTGTAGTCTAATGAAGGAATCTACTTTTTGTAGATAACCAGGTACAAAGCATACAGTGAATAGATGAGAGGTAACCCCTGGAGCGAAGCCAATAGTAGCCAAAGAGAGTGGGAGTGTCATCCTATAGAAGGTGAGATTTAAATTCCATTAAAGGAAGCTAAGGAAATTGTGAGGCTGAGATAAAAAGGAAGAGGCCGTAGGCATGGGGGACATCCAAAGCAAAGCCAAAGGAACTGGACATGGAGCATCATGTTCAAGGAATGGCAAATTGGCTAGTGTGGCTGGATGACAGAGTATGTGAAGGGGAGCAAATTATGAGACTAGAAAGGTAGGAAGAAACCAAGTTATAAAGATCTTGAAATTACAGAAGATCATTAGATTTTATTTCGTAGGGCCTGTTGTGATTGATCTATGCTTAGGAAAATCTTGTGGCCATTGAATAGAGAATGGATTGGAATGAGGAGAAATTTAAACCACAGCAATGTAAAAAAAAAAAAAAACCCAGAGAGGAGGGAGTATTCAGGAGGAGAGGATGATCAGTGGCGTCAAATGCTGCAAAAAGATCAAAAAGAATGAGGACTGAGAAAAAGTCATTACATTTGTCAATTAAGCGATAATTAATAACTTTGGAGAGTACAGTTTCAGTTGAGTGATGAGGTTGGAAACTAACAAATATAGGTTTTAAAAATGAGAGAAGAGGAAGGTGAAATACCTAGTATTTCTCAAAGAATTTCGCCAACAAAGTGAGAAAGGATAAGGGTAATATCAGGAATAATACAACCAAGTTTGGAACTGAACTGGATCACCAAGGAACTGAAACGGGGAGAAGAGGAGGATGTAGCCAGAAAAGACGCGATCGCCTGGAAAAGAACTGAGGGTAGAAGGAGGTCATAGTGAGTAGGGACAGGGGGTCTTAAAACATAGGAGAAAATGGAATGATAAAGGATTACAATCCTGAAGAAAAATTTTAGAGTTCCATGTACATGGAAGTGGCAAGATCAAAGGTATAGCCATCTTTGTGGGAGGGCAAGCCTAAAAGTAGTAATGGGAAGCAAAGGGGTATGAGTGAAAGAACTGTTAGGAGAAGGAATGTAATCATCAGGGACCCTGGTCTCAATGAGTAGATCTAGTCCCATGCCCTGATTTTACACATGGAGAAGGTAAAGTCCAGAAGTGGAAGGTAATGCTGACTCCAACTTGGGCATCCACACAAAAGTCTCCTATTCAGCAACAATATCATCAAAAAACACCATAAACTACTGTGGGAAGCTAGCAAGATAGTTATCTAGTCCCAGGCAGGTAAAACAATAGCATGAACAAAAAGAAAAGCAATACAGGTAATCCAAGCTTTTTTTTTAAAAACATCCTTAGAAATCATATTGTATTTTCACTTAAAAAAAAATTATGTGATATAGGAATGAGGGGAGAGAAGAATGCATTCCTGGCCAGGGGTTTGGGATCAAATGTTCCATGGCTACAACCTAAAGCAAAAACACTAATTAAAGACAACTAAGTGTCACAGAGTCTGGAAGGACTAAGTTGAAAACTGGTTTCAGCCATTTAACCAGTCACAGTTTTCTCATCTATAAAATAGGGAGAATAATAGCACCTTACCTTACAAGGTCTCTGTGAACATGAAATATTTGTAAAAGTCACTTAACACAATATCTAGAACATAGTAGGTACTTATTCACTTCTCTTATTTTCCTAATTAATTTTCTTTTTCGGGGGGGTGGAGATCAGGACCCATAATTTCTTCATCATAGGGAATCACTAGTGAAGAACTCCCTCCACTGATTTAGTGAAACATTGCAGAAATTTAGTCTTTGAGAGCTGCCTTCTTTCAGGAAGTTAGAGAACAGGCCTTGAACCCAGGTCCAAAGACAGCTCTCTCTACAATATGTCACAATAAATAAATAAGCTGACAGACAGACAGAAATGATAGATAGATAGGTATAATGACAAATAGAAGAATGAATGAATAAATAAATGGATGAATAGATACCACAATAATCATTCAAAATAATCAAATTATGTTACAAATTCTCAGAAATCAAGTATACTTACTAATTATATAAGGATCCTGAGAGTACAATGAGTTGTCCATGCATCACAAAAAATAAAACTTTATTGTATCATAAATTGGACTACAAATTAGTCTATGAGTTCTAATGGATTAAAAAAATAAAATCTTCATCTTGGCATTCAAGACCCTCCCCATCCAGGCTCTAATATGCTTCTAACCTAATCTCAGATTACTTCTCTACAAATACTCAGAATTCTAGCCATGTAATTTGTCCTATTCTCTTTCTGCCTCCCCACAAGTCATAGTCAATCAACAAGCATTTATTAAACTCTCATTATGTACATAGGTATAGATACTGCTGATAAAAAAAAAAAGACAAAACCATAGTCTGCCTTCAGGGAACTTTCTTTCTTTCTCCTAGGCTTACACTTTCCCCCCTGCCTATAAATGGTCTTAATTCTCTATTTCCAAATTTGATTTCTTTCCCCTAATGCCAATGCAAATATCACCCCTCCATGAAGTTAGTTGAAAGTGATCTCTAATCAGGTGAAAATGATCTTTCCCTCTTCTAACATTTTGCCTGGGCTTCTCCTTTGCATTTTTCACATTGTCCCTTGTAGTAAAGTTTCTTGTATCTTGTATCTGTCCTTGCAACCTTCCCTCATGACTTCCTTCACAAATGTAATTATAAACTCCTTCAGAACAGGGTCTATGTTTTATCTATCTTTGTATCTCTAGCTTCCATGCCTTGAACATAACACACACACACACACACACACACACAAAAGTTTGTGGAATTGAATTTTTTTTATTATAGCTTTTTATTTACAAGACATATGCATGGGTAATTTTTCAGCATTGACAACTGCAAAATCTTTTGTTCCAATTCCTCCCACCCCCTCTCCCAGATGGCAGGTTGATCAATGTATGTTAAATATGTTAAAGTATAAGTTAAATACAATATATGTATACATGTCCATACAGTTATTTTGCTGTACAAAAAGAATCAGACTCTGAAATAGTGTACAATTAGCCTGTGAAGGAAATCAGAAATGCAGGCGGGCAAAAATAGAGGGAATGGGAATTTTATGTAGTGGTTCATAGTCATCTCCCAGAGTTTTTTTGCTGGGTGTAGCTGGTTCAGTTCATTACTGTTCTATTGGAACTGATTTGGTTCATCTCATTGTTGAAGAGGGCCACGTCCATCAGAATTGATCATCACATAGTATTGTTGTTGAAGTATATAATGATCTCCTGGTCCTGCTCGTTTCACTCAGCATCAGTTCGTGTAAGTCTCTCCAGGCCTTTCTGAAATCATCCTGCTGGTCATTTCTTACCAAACAATAATATTCCATAACACTCATATACCACGATTTATTCAGCCATTCTCCAATTGATGGGCATCCCCTCAGTTTCCAGTTTCTGACCACTACAAAGAGGGTTGCCACGAACATTCGTGCACATACAGGTCCCTTTCCCTTCTTTAGTATCTCTTTGGTGTATAAGCCCAGTAGAAACACTGCTGGATCAAAGGGTATGCACAGTTTGATAACTTTTTGAGCATAGTTCCAAATTGCTCTCCAGAATGGCTGGATGTATTCACAATTCCACCAACAATGTATCAGTGTCCCTGTTTTCCCACATCCCCTCCAACATTCTGCATTATCTTTCCCTGTCATAGTAACCAATCTGACAGGTGTGTAGTGGTATCTCAGAGTTGTCTTAATTTGCATTTCTCTGATCAACAATGATTTGGAGCATCTTTTCATATGGCTAGAAATAGTTTAAATTTCTTCGTCTGAGAATTGTCTGTTCTTATCCTTTGACCATTTATCAATTGGAGAATGGCTTGATTTCTTAAAAATTAGAGACAATTCTCTATATATTTTGGAAATGAGGCCTTTATCAGAACCTTTGACTGTAAAAATGTTTTCCCAGTTTATTGCTTCCTTTCTAATCTTGTCTGCATTAGTTTTGTTTGTACAAAAACTTTTCAATTTGATATAATCAAAATTTTCTATTTTGTGATCAATAATGATCTCTAGTTCTTCTTTGGTCACAAATTCCTTCCTCTTCCATAGGTCTGAGAGGTAAACTATCCTATGTTCTTCTAATTTCTTTATAATCTCATTCTTTATGCCTGGGTCATGAACCCATTTTGAGTTTATCTTGGTATACGGTGTTAAGTGTGGGTCAATGCCTAGTTTCTGCCATACTAATTTCCAATTTGTAGGATTGAATTTGTGAAACTGAATTAAACATTTAATTAACAATTATTCTTGCTGCCTTAGAATTCAGATGGGCTTCTGATAGAATGGTTGAGAAAGTTCATGTTTCTTAAAGAGCTGTCTGAAGAAATTTGAACATGCCTTCTTTTTCTCTAAATCAATTTCCCTGTCACAAGAAGAAGCATTCAAAACCATTCCATTGATCAGTATTTTCAAAAATAGCCACTGTAATCTCTAAATATTAGTAGGAATAACTAAGAGCCTTAGTTTTGAGGATTTGGAGAGCAGGGCTATCTGGAATCTGGTTTTGCTCTTTGTTTGAACTTATCCAATGGTTTCAATTCTTCATAATCAAGATCATGCTCAAGAGTAAAGGAAATCCCAAAGGCATACATCATGGCATAAGATTCATATAAAGATGGTGTGCTTTATAAACTGAGATGTGAATCAGCCTCAAGCTTCCAAACCAGACCAGGAAGAAACATCTTCCTTCCTCTCCTTCCCCTCCCTTCCTTAGTCTTAGTCTAGGTACCGAGTATGGGTTCTGTTGCAGAAAGAGGGTCATTAAAAAGTGAAACTTTTGTATTACATAGTGTGAAATGAGTAAAGTAGAAGGAAAGGTGCTGTTACAGGTAGAGGCTTTTGAAAAAGCAACAAATAGGTACACACATTAAAAAAAAGATGGCATATGTAAGCAAAGGAACAACCATATGGGGAGGCTAGGGAGGGAGAAAAGAAAAGGCCACGGGCACTTGGATTCTTATTCTGGCTAGCCTAAGCAAATCAATTCCCTTCTTTGTACCTCAACTTAGTTAGAGTTCAAGTCAATTCCAGTTAATTAAACACACATTTATTATGTACTATGTATTTTCTGTGGCACTGTGGATAGTGCTGGGCCTGGAGACACAGCTGGAAAATGAACAACCAAAAAAAAAAAAAAAATGCATTTACTAAAGGGTAATGACAAATAGTGTAAGGGAGAATTGGATTCAAGTCGAGATCTGCTATGTGTAGTTTCCCAGACAGCTCATTCCCTAAGACTATAAATTTCAGAGTAGGTATATTGGCAGCAAGAGTATCTTTACTGGGAATTCTCTCCACTAACGGAACCCCAAATGAGTCCCAAATAATCTTGCCAAGCCCAGGGTACAAAGACAAAAATAAGATGATCCCTATGTTCAAAGAGCTAACATTGTCCTAGAGAGAAAGAATATAGATATAATTGTACAAAGGAATTGAGAGTTCGGGTGAAGCATGAACAGCTGCTGGGATCAGGAAAATCTTCATGTAGGAGGTAGTTTTCGAGCTGAGCAGTGTATAGACCTAGGGATTCTAAGAGATAGAAATAAAGCAAGAAAGGGTCTATGTATATGCAAAAGTACTTGAAGAGAAGATGGGATGTCACATGCACAGAGGTTTAGCTGCATTAGGGAGTGTGTGTGAGGGAGAGTAATGAGAAATAAGTATGGAAAGAAAGTACAGAAGCCATGGATTTGAATGTCAAACAGAGTAGTCTGCATTTTATTCCAGAGGCAATGGGGAATCATTGAAACTTTTAGAGTGAGGGTCAGAGATCTGCACTTTTGAAATATGGATTTTTTTATCTGTATAATTGGAAAGATTAGAGGCAAGGAAACTAATCATAATGCCATGGAAATTATAGATTAGACACAGTGTGTTTCTTCAAAAAGCTTATAATGCTTCCTGTAGTCAAGTATATCTATACATGATACTACAGTTCCAGACAAGTTATGAATAGATCACAGATCTAAGTTCACATTTACCTAGACCAACTCCCAAAGTATCTGACATCTTTCTATATCAGATCCATATTGGCTTTGAAGAGTGCTAATAAAAGGCATTCGTACTTGGGCCCAGGACTGGACAGCAATGTCTACAAATAGAGGAAATTGACTGAAGCCATTATTCTCCCAAGAGACCTGAAATATTATCAAAGGTTTTTAGCATCCTAGTCACAAGCCCTGGGGCAAGGCTGGTGCTGAATTATCTAAGTCTGATCCACCAGAGAAATGAAAACAGTTTCAGAAGCTACCTCTGAGGCCCCTGAAGACAGAAGCAGAAAGGAGAGGTGGAGAGCCAGAAGGAGCAGATGGAACAGAACCAGTATCCTTGTAAATAAAAGAAATAAACCTTATATTTTAACAGTATCTCTTCCCAGGGAGCTTAAAGGACTATAAAATTATTATCTTATTCCCTTCCATGGTTTTACCAGAACATATTGGAGGAAAGGAATGAGAAAATCTGAGTGTCATAGTAGAAATAACAAATGTTCCTTTTTCATCTTTTGTGAAAGTGAGGTCAATGAGAGACAGACTAGTGCCTCAAGCCACAGAAGGAGCAAGGAAATGAGTCAGGAGTCAACTATCGATCACTTCTGGATTACTTCAGTCTCTACTATGCCACGCTACTTCATGACTCATATTGTGGGAGTTAGAATGTACGTAGAATCATCTAGTCTAGAGGGGCTCAAACTTTTCAGTTTCAGAACCTCTTACACTTTAAAAAAATTTTAAAGGGCTTTTGTAAAGGCGGGCTATAACTGTTGATGTTTGCCACATTCAAATGTAAACTTTTCTAATAATTACTATCATACAAATAGCTTTCACTTCAGTAGACCTCTGAACCACCAGAGCACGCTTTGAGAACTAGCGAACTGGTGATTTAGTACAGTCTATTTTATTGTATTCTTCAAATAGGTGAGAAAGTCGAGAGGGCTTTGAAGGGACTTACTCGTCCACAATCACCTAATTAATGGCAGGGCTGAGACCAAGACCTGATTCTCAGCCTCGTGGTTTGGCACTCGGTTTTGCCCCCTCTCCTGGTCCCCGCTTCTCGCCCTTGCTGCCCACCGGTGCCCCCGCTTAGGTCTGAGCGCGGCGCAGAGCCCCTTCTCCCGAGCGCGGGCTTTGGCTTCCCTGCCAGCTGAGCCAGACCGGCCGGCCCTAGCTGCCAGGGCTGGGATGTCTTCCAGGCGTCCCTCACGGGGCCTCCTCAATGAATACTTGCGGACGGGCCGGCTGGCAGGGGTCAGGGGCTATACAGCCCTGGTGGGCGACAGGAAATCAGCCGCAGAAACTTCCGGCAGCTTCCGCCCCCGCCGGGTTCATGGCCCCCTGGCTTAGCTGGGTCTGGTTCCCGTTCGGCGGACCCCCGCCCCCCTGAGCCCGCAGCGCTGCTCCCAAAGCGCCGCCCTCGCTCTCACTCCGAAAAGAACCGCGAGGGTCTCCCTCTGTCTACGCCCGAGTGCTCCCGGGCAAGAGAGAGCCGAGGAGGGGGAGGCGCGCCCCGCCCCCCAAGGAGGCCTGCCCGAGCGTTTGGGCTTTTTCCTCCTTATGTCATCCGAGGACGTGGAAATCCGAGGCGCGCAGAGGCGGCAACGGCCCGAGGAAGCCACAAGGGGGTGACACAGCCCGGAGCAACGCCCCGCCTCCCCCAGCGGGCCGGGGCCAGAGCCGGGCCAAGCCGGTGACCTCATACACTCCGCGCCGCCGGGGGGTTTCCCGAAGCGAAGGCCCCGGGCCCGCGCCGGACGAGGCGGAGGCGCTCGGGGCGGCCCCCTCAGCAGCCCTGGCCCGCCCGGGAAGCGGCCGGGGTAACAGGCGGCGACACCGAGAGGCCGGGAGCGGCCTCTTCGGGGGGCGAGGGAGCCGGGCTCTGGGAGACTGAACGGCGTGCCCGGGGCCGCGGCTAGCGAGGGTCCTCTCTCTAAAATGGCCCCCCGGGCGTCCCCAGATCTAGCTGGCTGGTGGTAGTGAGGGGGCCGCTGGCGGCTGGGCGGGACGCAGCTCCCGCAGCCAGGCTCCGAGACTCCCACTCCGCCCGCCGCCGAGCGGTGCTGGCCCATCTTGTCAGGCACGCCCGTGCCAGAGTAACGTCCTTTCGGACGGGGCTCGGGAAAGGGCCCTCTCCGAAATCTTCCCTCCCGGATGCGTCCTCTTCCTCCCGGCCCGCTGACAGCCAGTGCCTCGGCCTTCAGCCCAGGGGGGCGGGGCTTGGGGTCAGAAGGACGCAGACCCAGCTCAGGCTCTGCCCCCTAGCGGGGTGGCCTTTCTGGAGGGCCAGCTAACGGAAAGGTAGACTGCGTCCGTGTATCAGGCTCAAGTAGAAACTGGGCCAATGCATCGTGCGCAGGGGTTCTTGGATGCTGCGCACTGTCCCAGAAAACCGCACGTGGACATTAGCTGCGCTTTCTTGTGTTTTATTTATTTTGTCAGATGGTTCTCATCCCGTTTTGGCGTGATTTAGGCCTAGCAAGCCAGACGTTTGACGCCTCTGGGCTAGGTAGTGCCTGATTCTATCATCCTCCCATCCTATGACAACTGATTTCTGGGTCACTGAGAACTCTTAAGTCCCTCGCAAGACCCAACACTTTACTGGTGATCAAAGCAACCATCATCTCTTCTCTTTCTAGGAATTCTCCATGAGGAATCTCACCTACTCCCAAGGTCTTAATTATCTTCTTCGTGCAAGTAACAACCCCCTGCCCCATGCTCCAGTTCCCTAGCAGAACTGTTCACAAGCCCTGCTCCCGTTAACCATCCTTCAGCTCACTCCTCCCCTGCCACAAGCATACTTTCCTACGGCACACCTAAATCAGGAAATTAGAAGTCTGATGTTTAGGCTTACAGCATAGATCCTCTAAATAGACCTACAAGATGGCTTCCAGAAACCTTGCCAGAAGGTATCTATCTTACATTTATAGAGTACATTATGTTCAAATAAGGTCACCTATAGCAGCTTTCTTTGGGCCCACTGGCTGGTTCTCCTAAAAGCAGATCCATGCCTATTTAGGCCTTGGAAATGTGGGTGTGTGATTATTTCAAGAATCACATCTTTCTCTAGGAGAAATTTGCCTTGGGAAATGTCAGTTTTGTACACATGACTGCAATCTCTTTAGAGAAAGTTGAGTGGGATTAAGGTAGCAGGTCAGTATATATATTTGCGGGGCAATTATGCTGGTAAACCCAGTCAGTTTTTTGCTCCAAGGCTGAAGCCAGGATAGCAGGAAACTTTAAAATCAGAAGAGAACATTCTGGGCTTCATCTAGACCATTTGAAATGAATAAACAAAGACTATACCCTCAAGATCAGCTGGTCTGCTCAAATTCCCTGAGGAATAAGGTGAAATTTATTTCTAGAGACCCAACTTAAATGCTCCATTTCAAACTGCCCATTAGATTTCTCTGCCTGACAGACCGAAAGCAGCATTTCTAAAAACAAACTCCTTACCTAAACTCTCTTTAAACCAATAACCAAAAACTCTGAAACCACTCTTCTTCCATACGTTTTGATGATAGCACCACCACCTTTCTATTCATCTAGATTAAAAACCTGTGTCATTTTTTACCTTTTTTCTTTCTTCTTCACCTAATCAGCTGTCAAGTTCTATTAATTCTACCTTCCCAATATCTCCCACCCATTTCCTTCTCTCTATTCTCACTTGTCATCATTCTGGTTCAGACCCATGTTACTACCTTTTGCTGGGTAGTTGCAGCCTAGGCTGCATCTGGCTTCCTTGCTTGGTCTTTCCATCTTCTCATCTGAGAAAAGCTCTCAGGTGGGATGGGGGCATGTCTGCTATCCCCTGCCAGCCCAGCTAAATTAACAAAGTTAGTAAGCCCTCGGCACCAGCTTGATCACAGGATCATAAATTTGTCAGCCTCAGCAACCCTCAAAGACTCTTTGCTTCCTTACAGGGGGCAGTGATTTGCCTCAATGGAGGGAAGAGAACTCTGAGGAAATCCTGGCCCTGTGCAGCACAGCAGTGCTTCCCTTCCAAGACTGAATACTGATTCCTCCTCCTAGTTCCAGAAGTCAGGAGCTGTGTCTTACTCTATCATAATTAGCCCAGGGCAATAACCCTTCCCCTTCCCCCATTAAGTAGAGGCAGTTGGCAGTGCAGTGGAGAGAATGATGGACTTGGAATCAAAATCAAAGACTTGACTTCAAATTTGCCCTTAGATACTTGTTATCTGTCTGACTCTGGCCATGGCATTTATTTTCTGTTTGTTACTTTCCTCAGCTACAAAATGCGGTTGTCACTGGGATCAAATGAAATTACTGTAAGAAAAGAGCTTAGCATAAAGGAGCTACTACATTATTGCTTATTCTGCTCCTCTCCTCCCCCCCCCCACCCCCCTTCTTAAATTTCTGGAATTGAATTGGGATTAGAAACAGGAACTTCAGCAAGAGTAGAGAGAGTAGACCAAGAATGATGATGATATAAAGTGGAAAGAGTATGGGCTTTGTAGTCAAAAGACCTGGGTTCAAATCCTGGCTCTTCAACTTATAAATCTGAATGAATTGGAGCAGTTGTTCAGCCTCCCCAGGACTCAGTTTCCTCATCGATGAAACAATGGCCTCTTGGGTCCCTTTCAGCTCAAGGTCTCACACCTATGATACTAGTTAGTAATGGTCTTTGAATTTGGGCAACTAAGTGGTGAAGGTGCTAGAGCACCAGATTGGAGTCAGAAAAAGCTGAGTTCAAATTGAACCTCAGATAATGACTGTGTGGTCCCGGGCAAGTATTATTATTATTTACATTATATATAATTATGATATATTATATTATTATTATAATTTTCTCATCTGTAAAATGGGGATAATAATTGTACCTCCTTCAGGATCTTGTGAGGCTTAAATGAAATGATGTTTGTAAAGTTCTTTGCAAAGCATTAAGCACTATATAAATGCTAGCTTTTATTATTATGTATCATTTTTTTTTTGTTTATAAAGCACTTACCACACAGCAACCATGTGAGATAGGCTCCAGGGAAATCTGAGGCACATAGACATCCAGAATATCTGGGAATTGATCATTGATAATTGATAAGAAAACTCTACCAGTTCTGCTTACAGAGTAGACTCCAGGCTCCCAGAGCTAAGGGAGCTATTTGTCCTTTTACAGATTAGGAAACTGAGGCTTGATAGATGCAGCATGTTGGCTAAGGCCACATAGGTACAGATGATGTAAATAATTGTGACTTTTGACTCAATGTCAAGAGATCTGTATCGAAATCTCAGATTCAAAATGGGCTTGTTATGTAACCTTGGCCTACTCTGAAACTTTTTTCTCATTAGACACTGTAGTGTTTAAACTACATCTCTAACAAGTGGTTATGAGAATTAAATTAAATATAATATAGAGTATGTAATATGTTCTTCTGGAAATGTGAACTGTTACAAGAACTAGGGACCTGAAATCAGGAAGGCTTCCTAGTTCAAATCCAGACTCAGCTACTAACTGGGTGATCTTGAGCAAGTTACTTAACCTCTATTTGAGTCAGTTCTTCCTGAAAAACAGGAATAATAATATCCTCTACTTCCCAGATTGAGTGAGATAACAGTTTACAAGTTCTTTGTAAACTTTAAAGTACTATATAAATGTTAACCATTATTATTGTTGTCTGCAATTTTTTTTTTTTTTTTGAGAATACTGTTAACTTTCAATTATCTGTGCTGATGGAAGGGAAGAAGTATATAGCGGAAGAGAAGATTTAAAGCAAAAGGGACTAGAAAGAGTCATAAACTTATCAACTTAATGATGGAATCCATTTAGTTCAATACCTTATTTTTATATATGAGGAACCTGAGATACTTACAGGTAAAGTGACTTGGTCAAAGTCACATAGATACTAAGTTGAGCAAAATCAGGAAACGATTTTTCTTCTTTTGGGTATGAGGGCAGAAGAAGAGAGGGCAAAGTCAAAATTCAAATCTAATTCTAGGGCCTTTTACACTGTTGCCATGCTAATTGCAATGAGTCTTATGCTATTTTCTTATATAAGTACAAAAGGTCTATCTCTACAACAGGACCTCCATGGATAGATTTCAGCAGGGTCTGTGAACTTCCATGGAAAAAATCCCAAACATATTTTTATTTCAAAATATTTTATAATCCTGTGATTTTATTTTATGCATTTAAGAATATAATTCTGAGACAAAGTCCATTGATTCCTCCATATTGCCAAAGGGGTCTCTGACAACCAAAAAGATTTAAGAATTTCTGATCTAGATGAATTCAGGAATAAACTGTAGTATAAAGCTTTAAACATTAGGAAAAGACCCTTCCGTGAGTATTAGAAATGAATTTATGTACCTATATTCTCTGCTGAAGTCTTCCCATATTCCTTAGGATCAGAGATTTAGAGCTAGAAGGGGCTTTAGAAACTATGTAGTCTAATATTCTCTTTTTACAGATTAATTAACTGCAGCTAGAAAGATCTGGTGTGTGAGCCAAGGCCCCATGGCTAACAAGTCCCTAGCAGAGTCAGCACTGAAATAAGGTCCAGACTCTAAATCCAGCCCTTCACCATTGCACCCCACTGCCTGGTAGTAAGGTCATCTGGGTTCTAGACTTCTGTGCCATCACAAACAAGCTGGTAACAGACTACATGCTTGTTGTTAGAGGACTGGCTTAGATACATTCCCAGAGTCTCAGTACCAGGTTGCCTGCAGGATGATGAAGTTTTCAACCAGAACAACTCTCAAGACCATCTTCAAAATTGGGGGTGGGATGCAACCTGCAACAGTGGAAAATGGGCCCACTCCGATGAAATCAGGGAACTGTAACTGCTGGGAGTCTGTATAGAACTTCAGAAAGAAAGAGAAAATGAAACTCTCTCCAGATCACTTTGCTGGGACCTGGAGTGAATGAAAACTCTATCCAACATTCTCTGTCCTCAAAAACACTTCCTCTTGGCTTCCAAATAGGGCATGTCAGATGTGGAGGTAGCTTGTAGAGGAGTATATATGATATTTACATACAGACTCCCATAACCTGAGGTACCATATTCTTTCCCTCTGAGCAAGAGAAGTGCTTTTTAATAAGGCAGTGGGCTGACAGCCAGCAAATCGCTTTGCTCCAAACTGGCAAATGCCCCCAGCTTGCTGATCCTCCCTAACCAACAATGCTATCTCTGCTCCCAAATGATGCTTTGATTTCTCCCCCAAGCAAATGCAGTCTCCCACCCCCTCTTCTCCCCAAAGCAAAAAACCAGAGCACAGGCCTCCTGGCTGGGCTGGCATAGCATGAGATCAGCTCTTTGGCTCTCCTTTCAGGCATCATCAGATCACAATGCAATTGGCTCGGGACAAATGGGATTCCTCGCCTGTAGGTCATTTGAGGACAGGCTTCTCTCAAGGCTGCCACTAGTGAACTGTCTCCAATAAAGCCACCAGACCCTAGTCCTTACAGCCGCCAAACAAGGCAGAGACTGGCTCCTGCATGGTTGAGAGCTGTCTAAGGAGAAACAGATGCTGAAAGACCACTGGTGGGTGCTCTCTCTAAGGTCTCACAAGAAGGGCTGGCTTAGTTTTCTCACAGAAAGAATGCTCCTTTGCTACCCACTTCCTTCTTTACTTATGAATTATCTCTATGCTTTTCTTAAGTCAGGGACTATCAGTAATAGTAACATAGCCCACAGAGCCACCCTATTGCTGATGAATAAAATTAATCTGCCTTCCTTAATCCTTCCTCATCCCCCTATCCACCCATCTTCTGAAAAGAACACTGGATTCAGGTTCAAATTATGGTGCTGCTACTTTAAAACCTTTATGACTGGAAAAATCAGATAACATCTTTGGACTTCCATTTTTTCATATATAAAATGGAGGGGGGTGGTAAACCTGGATGATCCGTAGGGTCCTGTTCACTGGCAAATATGTAATGCCCCAACTCAGTGCCTTTTATTCCATATAATTGCTCAGAGCTTTAAAAATTATATTCTTCATGAATAAACAATTCTGTTTCTGTAAGAAAGGAGGGGAAAATGAAGAAGTAATGAATATGGAGGCAATATGGTGCTGGGAAAAGAATAATGGTCTGTGAGATGCTAGGACCAATCCTGGCTTGGCTAAGTTGGTTCCTGTGTGTCTTTACCAATCACTTAAACTCTTTGGGTATCAGTGTCATCATCAATAAAAAGTCAAGGCGATGGAATAGATGACTCTAAAGTCTATGATCCTAAGCATTTTAGTGATTTTGGTTTTTTAGCAAGAGAGTCTCTCATAGGCAAATTATGAATTCCCCCAGAAATAACTGTTTGCTTGCTTTTGCTGAATGGACCAGTGCGGACCCAGAAAAAGCAACACAGTATAGAGAAAAGAACACTGCACAAAGAGATAGACAATCCTTCACTCTGCTACTTACTAGCTGTGTGACTTTAGGCAAGTCTCTAGAGGAAGGCAGGGAAGGAATAAGTACCACAATGTACCAGGCCAGTTCAAATATTATCTTTTGATCAACACAACAATCCTGAGAGAGAGAAGTTATTATTATCCTTATTTTACAGTTGGAGAAACTGAGACAAGTAACAGTTAAGTCATTAAAATCACATAGCAAGTTATGTAAGGTTGGCTTCTTGACTCCAGGCTCAGTGTCCAATCCACCAAATTACCCAGCTACCTCTAGACTTTCCTCTTTTAAAACAAGGGAGTTGGATTAAATGATCTCTTTCTCTTCCAGCTCTAACACTCCATGGAATTATGAGCTGTTCTGAGCATATGGTGTTGCGTCAGTCCCTCCCCACCAATGTTCCAGTTCTACTCCCAGGAATCTTGAGAGCCAAGCTTTTAATTCTGCAACCTCCATACCCTGACTGCATCCATCTCACAATAGAGACAATGACTGAAAAGGGGAAAAACAAGACCCCCAAAACAACAGACTTTTTACATTTCCATTCCTAGTTCTCCACTTGCAGGGACTCCCCTCTTAACTACCCAGATCCATACTTTCAGACCCAATACACTTCAATCCAAGGTCCTTTCTGGAAAGTTAGCTAACCAACTTGCAAAAATATGGTCACTGGCAAATAATTCAACAATTTCATCTAATTCAGTCCAAATCCAACAAACATTTATCTTGTCCTATTGTAGAGAAAATACTGTGCTAGGCTTTCTGAGACACAATTTGGCTAAGACCCAAGTGTTTTCATAGCATTTATGCTCTACATATACAACTGATAATAAAAACCAACAACAATAGTTATGTAATGCTTTAATGTTTGCAAAGCACTTTATAAATATTTAAAAACTAGCTAGCGATAGAAAGATAGATGAATAGATGGATGGATGCATAGATAAGGAATTTTTTTAAGTGCTTACTATCTGCCAGTCACAATTCTAAGCCCTGACTATACAAAACAAGCAAAATACTCTGATTTCAAAGATGATATTTCAAAAGGGAACTGATTGCTAATAGCATAGAGGTCCGGCCCAGAGCTGGTAGACAGTTCTTGGGGTGTAATCCAAATTTCTAATGGGGAGAAGGTGGGAATCAGACTGGGAGACCACATGATTTGAAGCTCCTCATCAATCCTGTGGCAGCAATACAACATTTCGATTCCCATTTGCAGATAAGGAAACTAAGGCTAAGAGCAATAACTTACTCAGAGTTATAAGTAGTGAAGGAAAAAATAGGACTGAAATCTTGCTGACTCCAAGTCCAGCACTTTGTTCCCTCTAGCCCATCACTATGTTAATACTAATTACTAAATAAATGTAAGCCAAGTGCCATGTGAAGAAAATCAACTGGGAAAAGATCATTTCCATCTGATGAGTTCGTGTCTCTGTTCTTTTCTTCAGTTTAATAACAATATAAACTATCCTCAATTTATGAAGGGACTGATTCCCCCATCATGGTGTGGAGATGACCTAGAATTTGCAAAGCCTGTGTCTGTTAGGGTAGAACCTTCTCAAGCCAGAAAGGAAGTAGCATCCTGTTGATGGATTAGTCCCCCCAAAGTCTATTTAACCCATGATTTTCTTAGAATATAGTAATATGTTTATGACACTATATAACTTGACCAAAATGTATTCCCATTTTCTACAGAAAAATGTTCTAGGTTGAGATGCCAGAAGGGTAGCCTCTGCCCTCTACTCTGAAGTGCAATATGGGTTTGTCTTCCATTTACTGGGCTACCCTAATTCCAAGTCCACTCTGATTGGTGTACACCTTGAGGCTTGGAGTGAAACCTCCAGCAGGAAGGAGATGGTTTAGGTAATGAGGTGAGATGGATTAAAGAATGATAACAGGTATAGCAGACTTTAAGGCAGAGCAGCATGGTCTGGGACCTTCTCTAGTGTTAAGCTTCTGAGATATTTTTTGGTCACTTCTATAGGGACTTCAGGGACAATCTATTCCAATCTCCTCATTTTACAGATCAGGAGATTAAGGAGATAGGGAGATTAAGTGCTTTGCACAAAGTCACATAGATAGGAAGTAGCAGAGCCACACTCTGAGTCCAAATATAGCCCTATTACCTTACTCGCCAAACTGTCCTACCCTGGCCCCTTGTCACTTTCTTTCTTGACTTCCTCCAAACCCCTGGGTTTGGAACTGGCCTCATTTGTTATTCTTCTCCCTGCCATTAACTGTTACTTCAGTCAGGATCTCCTTTCCTGGACCTTCTAAACCCAACTTAGTCCTATGGGCTATTTTTTATATTCCTGTCCATATAAACTCCATTTGGCAGTGATATTACTAGAATGGAAGGAAAACAAACAAAGGTAAAAAAATTTCCCTTCTATTGTCCTTCAGATGTCTTTTTTTTTTTTTTAAATTGGGATCCCATGAGAAAGACAAGGACAAACAGGTACTCAAAAGACCAAAGTAAAATTAATTTGCATTTCGAAGGAAAATCAATCTTAGGCCACATAGGGAACTTTTGTCATAATAGCAGGAATGAAGAGTAAAGATACTAGCCCTCTCCAGTTTTGCTACTTGTCTTTTTGAGATTTATGGAAGTTTTAAGGTAGTATGTATGGCTTGGGGCACACATGAGGAGTTAAAAGGCATAACCAAACTGGGAGGGTAATGTTTAGGGCGATTAAACTTGCCCCTTGAGAGAAGAGAAGTAAAGTTAGGAAAAGTCTTATCAAAGCTCTTGAGCAATTCTATACTATACTAACAACCTGTCTATAGACTAGACTAATAAAAAAAAGTTTAAAAATGTATATTTTGATTAGCTCTCAGGACTGTTAAATGGTATTTTCCAGCTGGGATGCAATCATAGATGAATGAGTTGTTGAGGGGTCGTATTCTTTCCCCTGGCTGGTGTATGACTCTGTGGGAAACTAGATTTCTTCATTTATCCTGGAGTAGGGAATGATTCTATTACTTAACTTCCCTTTGTTATATATTTTGCTGTTCTATCCTAATTAAGTGTTGTTCCTTGCTCTTAAGAATGCCATGTTTCTTCCTAAAATAAAGGCTCATCTCTTTGGCATTAATATTACTTCTTGTTCCAACCACAATTCACCTTCTAAAGGAAACCTTTCTCTTAATTCTAGTGCCTTATCTCTGTTAATTATTCCCTATGAATCTTGCATATATCTTGTTTGTACATAAGATTAGAATGATTAGAATGTAAACTCTGTGGGCAAGGAATGTTTTTTGCCTTTCTTCATATCCCTAGCTTTTAGTACAATGCCTGGGATATAGTAAGAAGTTGATAAAGTTATTGACTACTTGATCAACTTCTCATGATGCAATATGGCTGAAAGCTTCAGAATACTGGTTAAAAGAAAGCTTAGAATTATGGATAACAACAAATTAGGGTTGGTATGAAAAGACTCGTTACTGATGAAGAAGTATATAGGAGAAAACATAATAAAGCAAAAAAGGAGATGGGCTAATTATGAAGCAAGAGCAAAAGAGAACAATAAGTTGGCTTTGTGTTATATTAGTACAGTGTTAAGTGTTCTAAATAGAGGTCTTAGATAAGCTCCCCTGTGACGTGATTCCAGGAAGAAATGGACAAGTGTTGAAGATGAGAATGCTAAATAAAGTGGGATCTGAATTTTTCTGGGAGAGTATCCACTTCAGATCACCAAAGTGGGAGAATCTATTCAATTGTTTTTCTTGCTTGGTCTGTTGATAAAGAAATCACACAGATGGGAGATTGAGTCATATTTGCATAATTTTGTGAACATCCAAAACATACCATACTGAATTTGGTGCATCATGGTCCTCGTTGGTTTCTGGAATCCTTGTTATAGCTGTGTTTGGACACCTCATTATCTAAGTTAGGATGGAGGGGGAGGCTCTGAGGTAATCATGAAGACTAGGATGATAGTGAGAGGAAGAAAAGGAATTATAGATAGACACATCTTTGGAATCACTGCAAGAGCTAAGGGAATGGTAATGTGCCTGTCTCCCTACTTACTTCCTTTTTCACTTTATGTAGCCCTGGCATGAGAGGAAAATCAAGGAATAGGGGAGATGTAGGCTGGTATACTGTAGGGCTGCCATAGCAGTAGAAGCACATTGATGGGGAAGGAAGAGAAGGACGCCTATATAGCACAAGAGAGTGTAGGGGAGCTTCTGTAGCCAGTGGACCAAGTAGCTAAGACTTCTATTTCAGGGTGGCTAAAACACATAAGGGAAATAATTAAAATAGCCATAGTCTTTTTTTTTTTTTGAAAAGCACAGAGCATGTACTTTATTAAACAATCCTTACCACAGAGGCATAAACCATCAGGTAAAAGTTTGAATTTCTCATTGACAAATATGTGTAAATATTAAACTTCATCATGTAATAAAAATGATGAGAATGAATGTATAAAAATAGGATGTTCTCTCTCTCTTTCTCTCTCTCTCTCTCTCTCTCTCTCTCTCTCTCTCTCTCTCTCTCTTCCACTCCCTCCCTCTATCTCTCCCTCCTTAGTTTCTTCTTTTTCCTCCTTTTTCTCTCTCTTTCCTCCTAATAGCCATACTCTTAAGGCTAGCCTCAAGGCAACTTTGACCTTAATCTGTATACAGAGTCACACACATGGGACGGCCTTTGGATTGTTCAGAGAGTGATTATCCAGCTTGTGCATCTTACAGGTCCCTTGATTCTCTTTCTTCTCCTCCTAATGCTGCTTGCAGCAGGCCATTTCACTGCTCATTGATACCTTCATTCAGAAAGTATGGAGAGGATAAGGAGAAACTGTGAAATTCACAATTGTCTGTTTTACTCCTTGTTAGTAGTTCTCTTGAGATACTTAGCTAGCCAAGTCACTTGACCTCTGTAAGCCTCAGTTTTTTCATCTATACAATGGAGCTAATAATAGCACCTAACTCACAGTATTGTTGTAAGGATAAAATGAGATAATATATGTAAAAGTGTTTTACCAAACACAACATAATGTTAACTACTATTATTATCTTGGAGGGTGAAGGAAATGAAGTGGTGATGGATAAGATTGAGATGAATAGCTTTTATGGATTTCAACAATCCATGACTCCTTTCCACCCATTACCAATGATAAAGCAAGTTGTAGGTTGGGAAAAAAAAAAACTCCAGCAACAATCCTGACAATCAAATGTCTCTTTACAACATTTCCATTGGCTCTATCCATTTACACCATATATACAACATATTCACAAATGTTCTTCCCCCGCCTTCCCTCTCTGTCTCTTTCTTTCTATCCCTTTCTTGGTCTTTATTTCTCTGTCTGTTTCTGTCTATTTCTGTCTGTCTAATGTGTTCTTGTCATTTCATTGCTATTAAGCACACCTTCTTCTGCCAAAATAGAATAGATATTCATTTATAATTTATAGTCAACTAATCAATCATCAAGTATTTATCAAGAACCCAATATGAATCAGGCACTGTGCTAAGTGCCGAAGATACAAAGACAAAAATGAGACAGTCCTTGTCTTTAGGAAGTTTACATTCTATCTTAGCAACACTTCTCTGCTATTTTAGAGAGCTGTCTATGGAAACTGAAATGATTTGATGGAATGATGGCTGGATTTTATTTTAGTGAGGGGTAACTTCATTATTGGACACAATAAATATTGAGAGTTTTGACCAAAGGGAATCATAAATGGTTATGTTCTGTGTGAGAACTGATGTAAAATAGGTAGAATCTTCCTGAACATATGAAAGCCTCTCTAGGGTCACAGAGATTAGACACAAAATCAAACCATTAAGTAAAGCTGCTTAATTCCCTTTTCTGGAAAGCTTTAAGAAGAAAACAAACAATCCTCTCTTTAGGATAGTCACATATTCACCTGTATGAGGACAGCTGCCTGGACCAGGGGAGCTCTTGAGGCTCCTATCCACTGTGCAATTCTATAACAGAGAAATAAAGATAGCTATATGTCTATCTCTCCAGGCTATATTCTGGACTTCTTTCATGCCCTCTCATCAAGTAGGCAGTACTCCAGACTATTGATCATTCCCTAATTCCCTCTCCTGTACTATTTCTCATCCTCTCGGTATTAGAAAAACCTAACCAAGGAACACAGAATATGTCCGAGCTAGACACTGGTAATTAATTAGATTAACACTCCCATTTCACAGATGAAAAAACTGAGATTTAATAAAGGAAAGTAACTTGTCCAAGTTGTTTGCATATCTCACAGTTCTCTTCTCCCCCAATTCCCTTTTCAGCTTCCTTTTATGTGGTCTTTTCTCCCATTTGGATATAAGCTCCTTGAGGACAAGGACTTTTTCTTTCTGTTTGTGGTTGTATTCCCAGCACAATGATAGAGACATACTCAAGTATTTAATAATTACAAATTGATCTTCCTGTGCCATAAGAGAACTGTTTGGTTCTGCACACATATATTGTATCTAGGATATACTGTGACATATTTAACATGCATAGGACTGCTTGTCATCTCGGGGAGGGGATGGAGGGAGGGAGGGGAAAAATCGGAACAGAAGTGAGTGCAAGGGATAATGTTGTAAAAAAAATTACCCTGGCATGGGTTCTGTCAATAAAAAGTTATAATTATTTTTAAAAATTACAAATTGACTGACAGTCAATATTGGCATATATGTGGGTATATCCACACACTGAAGCTACCAGAGTCTTAATGCAAAGGTACCTAGGAAGGGGAACATCAGAGTGATCTAATGGAGAGAACCTTAGGACAGGAATCAGAAGGGACAGTTCTCATCCCAGCTCTGCCACTTAAGTACCAACTATAAGATATACAAAGAACTTGGACAAGTTACTTTCTTTTGTGGTCTCAGTTTCCTCATCTGTGAAATGAGAGTGTTGATCTAATTGATTACCAATGTCTGGCTCGTACATATTCTGAGTTCTTTAGTTTGAGTTTTCTAATACTGACAGAATGGGAAATAGAACAGGAATCTTTAGTAGAGGAGAGGAAAGCAGGGAATGATCAATAGTGTGGAGTACTGCCTAAAGAGTCCCTTAACCACTCTGAAAGAGTTTTCCCCTCTATGAAATGAGAGCATTAGATAAGATTAGGAATTCTTGATTTGGGGATCTATGAAATTTTTTTTACAAAAATATTTCAATCATTACTTCATTGAAATTTGTTTCCTTTGTAATCTTATATTTTGTTTTATTTTTGCATTTAAAAATATGATCCTGAAAAGGGATCCATAGGCTTCACAAAATTGCCAAAAGTTTCCAGGGCACAAAAAAGGATTAAGAAGCCTTGGATTAGATGATCTCCAAGGTATTATGATTCTATTAATGAACAGGTCTTGGGTTCCAAACAAGATGACCAAAGAATGCATCTAAGCTTGGTACTTAGGGTCATAGACTCTGAGTTGCAAAGAACTTTGGAAGCCATCAAGTCCAACTTCTTCATTTTACATATGAGAAAGTGAGGCAGAGAGGTGACAAAATTCACTCAGGGCCACACAGTAGTAAGTGCCCATGGGCAGGGTTTGTGACTTTGGGTCTAATGTCCTAGCTACTATACCAGAGGGGTCAAATTCAAATAGAAACAAATCACTGTGGCTACATATTGACTTTGAAAACCATAAATTTATGTTATCTTTGTAATATTGCATTTTTATTTATTTTGTTAAATAAATCCCAATTACAGGTTAATTTAGTTCAGTTGCACATGGAAAATTTTGGATGTCAAATTAGCATCTGAGCTGGTAATTGGATTCAAGTTTTTACCACTCTAAACATAAAACTCTTATCATTATATTACCTAGAAGCGTAGAAGTAGGAATGATGTATCATTCTGGGTCAATTGATGGTGTGCAGCCTGGCTGTCCACCTAGGCTACCCCAAGATGACTGCCTTTAATAAGAGGTACCTTTTCTTAGAAGAGTGGAAACTTTTCCCCGTTTCCTTGATTTGGAAGACCCTGACAGTTGTCCTGCCATCAGCACAAGGAAAGTTGGCAGGGCTGGCTGCCAGCTCCTGTGAGCACAGAGAAGTTATTTTTATCCCTTCTGGTGGAGCAGACATGAGTGCAGTTAGAGTGGTGGGGCTCAGTGCACACAGCTAAGCAGGAGAATTAAATAGCAATTCTTGGGAGATGGGGGAATAAGGAGGAGAGAAAGCATTTTTGAAAAGAAAAAAGATTTCCAGGAAGGAAACTGATAGCATCCACAATAGCAATTTGCAGAGACTAAGTCATACCAGAATGATATCCATGGTAATGAGAGCCTAGATTACTGAGTGGCCTGTGGCCTGGATTAGAACTGATCCTAGCCGCTCAGCCTCAGAGAGCAAACTGTCACATTGGGACCATTGGGTAGAACAGATTTCCTCTCCTGCTTAGTTATCTCAAGATAACTGAGGGATGTGTCTTTCCCCCTCAGATACACCTTACTTTGTAACCCCTTCAGAGGTGACACACCCCTTCAAAGTTAGATATGCTGTTACCAATATCTTGGTTCTCCATCTTCTGTACCAATGGGCCTTGGTTTCCTTGACTGTAAAATAAAGAACCTGAAGTACCTTCCATCTCTAAGTTTTGTGATTTCTCTGTGTATGGATTCCCATCTGGTAAAATAGAGTTCAGGCTACTTATTTCTTGATTTGAAGGGAAACTATGACTAGCTGAAATTCAGTTGGTAAACATAAAACATAAGAGAAATATTATCATTCATAACTCAATTCACATGCAATACCAAAGGGATAGTTTACCTTAAAACATACTAGAATCCCAGAGAATAGTGACTTATGTTTTCTTTCAATCTTGAGGTATCAGCACAAATGTTGGAAGGGGCAGAGCTTCTCTTTGGTTAATTATAAAAAAAAAAACAGAGTTCAAGCAGGGACCAGAGATCTCAACTCCTCTCTCCTACTTCCACTAGATACACAGAGATCATGGGCTATTAGGATAGGATTTATGTTTAAGCTGATTTAAAAAGGGATCCCCTGAAGGCCATGTTGCATCTTCTAAGGAAGACTTTTAGTACACTGCCTTCCCTGATGTCATTATTGTTCACTGTATCAGTACCTACCATGCCCACCAGCCCACCATTATGCAGGTGGATGAGAGCCACCACCACTAAGAAGTGAAGCAGAACTGTGATCTTGCCTTGGCTTCATGTCCAATTCTCAGTGGGACTGTGATGCAGAGAGGGAAACCCTCTTCATTGAACTGTTGTTCCTTCACTCCCAAATCCATCCTCCCTATAGCTTCCAAAATGATATCCTTAAAACATAATCTGACCATGTCATTTGATGTCTTAAAAAACATTCAGTGGCTCTTTATTACCTCGAGACAAAAATATAAACTCTCTCTCTTTACAGCCATATTCTACATCACTCACTAGCAGCTTCCCCAATTCAATATTTCTTCTTTAGTATCTGGATTTGTATAGATTATCTTCCCATACCTCAAATATGTTCACTCCTTATAACTGTCTTTGAGAATCCCAATTTTCTCTTCCAAAATGCTTTCCCCTGATACTTCCCGGTGTTAGTGATCTCTCCCTTCTTAAACTTTCCTAGAGCAATTTTTCTGATCTCTCTCAGACCCTTTTCCTCTAGAACTTGCATAATAGTTATGTGCATATGTTTAAGCTCCTAGTCCAAAGTAAGGGAAGAAAGGAGTTATTATGTCTCTGGATGCTCATCATTTATGTGCCTTGCTCATTGCTGTTATTCTTTCATTTCCTTCATGTCTGATTCATCATGACCCCATTTGGGTTGTTTTTTTGCAAAGATACTAGAGTGGTTTGCCATTTCCTTCTCCAGTTTAGTTTACAGATGAGGAACCTGAGGCAAGTGAAGTGAATTGCCAAGGGTTGATACACCTAGGAAGTGTGTGAAGCCAGATTTCAACTGAGTTCTCCCTAACTTTGGGCCCTGCACTCTATTCACTGGGCTACCTAACTGCTCCTCATATGTAGTCAATAAACATTTGCTGATTGGATTGAATTTCTTGACTGATAGAAAAGATCCCATCTACAACACCTCCATTCAATCGAGACCTACAGAAAAGCAAGGCCCTTGAAATGGAAAGCATTTTGCAACTAAGCAAGCTGAGTCATTGAATCATATAAGTATGAGACAGTTTGGTAGAATGAAAAATGAGCTAGATTTGTAGTTAAAACACCCAGATTTCCTAGTCCTGCCCTCTTTTTATGAGCTCCACCTTAGACAAGTCATTTAACTTGGCTGGCACTCAGTTTCCTCATTTCTGTAAAATGTAGACACTTGACTGGATTACTAAGACTTCTTAATAATTCTACGAAATCAGCCTCCAAAGCTTTCCTTTAGGACCCATAAGGCAAACCTTCCTGGAATACAGACACTAGTCTATTTCTGACTTGTGGTTGCCTGCAAATACAGACTAGGAAGACCATTAGAACATTAAGAATTTTGTGAATCCAAAGGACAAGTTCCTCCCACGTTGGCCTAGACACTTTTAATCAACAGTAGCTTTGGTCGTTTTCTAGGGCTTCATTTTGTGGGTCCCTAATTATTACCTATGTTTACTTTGCTTGATTTTAACTGGGTTTCCTTTGCCAGAGGGGAAGAACACTTTGAGTGTAGAGTCACGTATCAGCTCCTACAATGGGAAGCACTGGCTAAGGACAAAGAACAGAATTCCTCGACAGGGAACAAGTTGGAGTATTTTATTGTAAGTAGTAGCATAGTATAATGGATAGCTCACTGAACTGGGCATCAAAAGACCAGACCACTCCTCAGGGGCCCATCATTTTAGCTGTGATGGGAGCTTGGGTATTTTGAAGCCTTTCATTCTTTATTATTATATGCTTATTATTATTATATCCTTATTATGCTAATGCCAGCCCTGTCTGTCCCAGGGAGTGAGATGAATTATGGGAAAGCACTAAATAAAGTATATGTGAACTATCATTATTATTTCTTATAATGTGATCAGATAAATCTATAGAGAGGAAGAGTATTCAGTTCTTTATTGTCTATGAGAGAGCTCCTATCTCTAGAGTCATCTTGGTAGTGTCACTCATATTCTTAGAACACAGATGACTAAGAATAGACTTTGGTTCAATCTAATGCCATTCACTCCAGACTGTCCCCTATTCTAAGACATTTCAGACTATCTTGATATCTCACATTGGCTGCAAAAAGTAGTGAGTTTTAGCCCAATATCCCAGATGGCCAAACACACCGGATCTAGGACCAGGTTGGGTTTTATGGCTCCTGCTTTTTCCAAGATAGTTAACAGAGTTCCCAGATTCCACTTTAACTGCTGCTACCAAAAACAAGTTATTGGTGGGAAGCAGAGGTTCCCAAAAGTCTTATCTTTGGTATCATTAAAGTCTCAGAGCTCCTTCCACTGCCAACTTTTGTCACATGTTTTTCAGATGAAGGCTAAGAATATAACTCTTCAGTACCTGTATTCTGGTGAAAGATGTTAGAGGAAGTTCTCTACTTGTTTCCTCTGTTCTCTCTTCTTCTTCCCTTCATTTTCACACTTTTCATTTCCTTTTTAGCATCCTGCACTGGCTAATGTGAATACAGTCATATCACCTTATCCCTTAAGAGCTTCCAGATTAGACATTCACACAGGCTACTCTCCATACCTAGAGAGTGCTCCCCACTCATTTCTATCTCGTGGAATCTTTTACTTTCTTGAAGGCTCAGTTTAGCTATAACCTAGTCCAAGATATCTTCCCTGATCTCTCCACTTCTTCTCCACTAATGTTTTCTCTCCTCATCTGTCTTCCTTTAGTTTACCCATTTTTGTTTACATTGTACCCAGTAGAACGTAAGCTTCTTGAGGCCAAGAATTGTTTCAAATTGTCAATGGGCTTTGTGCCTAGTAAGTGCACATTCAGTGTTTGTTTAATTGAATTCACTTTAATTGAATTTAATTTGAACCAACAAAACTCACTGATTATTCTTTATAGACATTTCTGCCACTTCTGAGACATCACACATACTATTACCCCAGCACAGAATGCTCATCACCTGAGCATAAGAACACTAGGAGAAACTCAGGGAATGTAGGTCTGAAACTCAGCTCTGCTTCTTACTAGTTTTGGGGCCCTGGTCTTTCATCTTTATGGAATTTAGTTTTCTCTTATATACTATGAAAGAGCTGGACTAGAGTAAAAGGTATCAAAGTCAACAATAGGCCCGAGTAAACTTCTGAGTGCCCATTTTAAAATGCAGTTTGCAAATGTTTAGCAAAATAAATAAAATTATAATGTAAAATAGATAATATTAATTTGTGGTTTTCTAAGTTAAAACTGTAGTTTTTAGGATCTCTTTCTATATGAGTTTGAAAGCACTTAGATGATCTCAAAGGCCCTTTCCACTTCTCTGCAGACTTCAATTACTTTTAAAACAGCCTATGGTTTTTTCATATAGAGAACTCTTAGCAAGACTCTCTTTGAGGCAGATTGGTACCTTCTGTGCAATTTATAGTCCTAGAGGTTTGCCTGAGGCACTCAGAGCTTAAGGGATTTGTCCAGCATCCTGAAAGCAGTAAATCTGGGAGACAGGACTTTGAGACTACAAAGCCACTCTTCCAAGCTTCCTTGACCTCCTGTCATATTACAGGTGGAATCAAATAGAGACAAACTCTTAGGAACCTCCAAATTATTTTGTTGTGAGGATATCATATCATTAAGGCCTAATAGTTCATTTTGATGAGAGACAAAGCTATCATCCATGACTTAGCATTAGGAATAGATAGCAAAGTCTCACACTTTCTAGTTTCCCTTAACCTTCTGTGGATCTGTCACTCATAAATCAACCTAAACCTTTTTAGAAGATACATAGGATTTGTATCTTACACAGGGGTTAGGTTCTAAAACCAGAAGATAAGGCAAAAATCAAGTGGAGTCAAAATTATCCTTTCTCCAGAATCTCTTAAGTCACCCAAAAAGTACAGTGTACATGGTTTCAAATCTGTCACTGGCTCTAAGCATTGGGTTGGTGAGGATAGGATATAAAATTTGCCCAGACAAATTCCTACAGCTCCCCTGCCCTGATGTTGCCTCTTCCCTTAGCAATCTCTCTCCTGTCCCCAACTCCCCCAGGACTAAGGGTAAGAAATGGGAGATGACTTACTGGGGTTTGCTGGGAAACATACAATATCATGAGCTTGGGGGTCCACTATAGTGGGTTTTCCTTTATTGTTTATTCTCTCTTTTATTGTTAGTATATCTGAATTCACATAATATGAATTAATCCAACTGTATTGTTATGCTTTCTACCTGTATCACTTCTTTGGGTAATGAATTTCATAACTTTACTACTTGCCATGTAAAGCAGCATATCATTGTATTTGTCCCAATGGTACTTTTTTCTACATTTAAAGGTTGATTCTTATGGTGAATCAAGATGTCAGTCTTAATCTGAGCTGTAATATCTCCCACCTGATGGTGTTACACCCCCCACCTGAGCTGTGATATCACTCACCCAAGTTTGTGATTTACCTCCCAAATTCCTCCAGTGGCTATTCCTGCTGATATCATCTGTGCCTGTAGTTTAATTATTTGTGTGGCAACCCGACCAAATATAAAGACATAAAGGATGTCTTTGACTCCTTGGGGAGAGATCAAATAGCCCTGGAACAAAAAACAACAACACTAAATGCTGGGCATACCGACTAAATGGAGAACAAATGGGATATTTCAAGAAAAAGGAACTCTTTGTTAACCAGAAGCTGATAATGTTAAGAGAGTCTTGTTTCCCCTCCTCCACTAACTTTCATCTTCCCCTCCCTTTCTAGACTACTTACAAACAGTAACTTCATTTTTGATACACTTTTTTGTGTCATCTTTATACATAAATCAATAAGAGAAACTGAAGCACATGTATACTGATATTCTTGCTATAAATTAAATGAGAAGACATAAAGAAATCAGAACTAAATGGAAAGATGGTTCACCAGTTCTCAGAAAATGAATCAATGAGTTGGAGCTCACTTCATCCTGGAACCAAAAGCAAAAAGAATCATTTTGGTGGAACATTTGGCCTTTTCCTTTCAAAGTGCTTAAGATAAGTCTAAGCAAATATACTGCCATGAAGACAATTTTAGCTTATATGCCAACAAGAATATGTGTGGAGAAATTCTATGAAGACCTTTGGAAGATCCTTCAAACCAAGTCAACTAATGTCTTCTTAATGATATCAATACAGAGAGACATACAGAAAGACAGATGGCAAAAAGAAAAAAAAAGTTTAGAAAATATTGACAGGAAGGAAGGAAGGAAGGAAGGAAGGAAGGAAGGAAGGAAGGAAGGAAGGAAGGAAGGAAGGAAGGAAAGGGAAAAGAAAGAAAGCTGATTTTAACAGATAGGAAATAAATGATTGTTGATGTGAAGGTCATTTTAAAATCACAGTTATCACATAGTGTAATCAGATGATCAATTAGAGAGGATGAAAGTAAAAATCAATAATAAATTGCAAAAAAGGATGAATTTTCCCCCACATTAGTCAATGTGTAAAAAAAAAAATCATGACAAAAGGGAAAAACTTTGAGAAAGAAAAAAAAGTGGAAATAGTATGCTTTGATTTCCATTAAGTTTCCATTTTTTTTTTCTCTGGGTGTGGATAGCATTTTCCAAGATGAATCTTTTGAATTGTCTTGGATCATTATACTGTTATTACTGTGTACAGTGTGTATACTTTACTGAGAATCAGTTCATCTAAGTTTTTCCAGGTTTTTCTGAAACCTACCTGCTCACTATTTCTTATAGTACAATAGCATTCCATTATATTCATAAACCCAACTTGTTCAGCCATTCCCCAATTGATGGACATTCTCTCAATGCCCAATTATTTGCCATAACAAAAAGATTTGCTATGAATATTTTATATATGTAATATAAATGTATGTGTATTTGTATAATATATTCACATTTTGTGTTAATATATATTAAATATATATATTTTAATATATAAATACATAAATATTTTTGTATCTGTGGGTCTTTTTCCCTTTTTTATGATCTCTTTGGAATAAAAATCTAGTATAAAGACCTTGTAGTGTTATTGCTAGATCAAAGGGTATGCACAGTTTTATAGCCCCTTGGGTATAGTTATATATTGGGTATATATATATTTGCATTCATTTATGCATGTACATGTTGTATATTCCTCTTCAGTAGGATATAAGCTACTTTAGAACAAGGACTATTAGGGTTTTGTTTTTGTATTCTCAGCAATAAACAGAGTGTCTTGTACAAAGAGCTTAATATATAATAATATTTAAATAGGTTTTAATGGTTGCAAAGTGCTTTACATATCTTCTCCCACTTTATCCTCACAATAACTCTGAGAGGCAGGTGCTATTATTATCCCCATTTTACAGATAAGGAAACTGAGATTTACATTAGTTAAATAACTTGACCAGGGTCACACAGTTAAGGAACTACCTCAGACAGGGTTTGAGTTTCCTGACTCCAACCCCAGTAACCTTATCCATTGTAACACCAAACTGCTATTTGCTAAATTCATTTGACTTTTACTGAACTTATTCAGACAAGCAGCCATCTTCTGTGCCCTCATAGTTCCCTGAACATTCAGGAGGTATGAGCAAATTCCCTTCCATTCTCTGTCCCTTGATTCTCAGTCCAGAACACCATCTACTGTCAGACAGATTCCACAAAGGCTAATAAAGGCAGGGTCCGCAGAGAGATCACTCCAATTCACAAGGTTAGGAGTAAGCCCAGCAGTAAATGCTATGGAGATAAATGAAGGGAGCCCAGCTGCTGAGGACTACGCAAGTCAGCGGAAGAGGCAGCTGGCAGTTGACCACCTGACCACACATCTGTACAGCCCCTCACAAAAGGAATGCATCTGGGGCCAGGAAACAGCAAGCTCTGCTGGGCTGCCTACTTAAAGCTATTCTTTGACCAGAGTTTCCTTTACAAAGAATTCCACTACCAGGGCAGGCTCCCCCAACCTGACCTAAGCCATATCCTGCCTGAGAGGTAACCATTACATAGCCAAATTTTTTGATTTTAATGAAGCCCTGGGGGTCTCAGGTCTTCCAAAAATTTGAATGAGATCCTGACTGAGTAGGTATACAGGGAATTGAAAAGACATGATTTCTCTGGAGTAGTACAGGACTACTCTAGGTATCAAAGCCCTCTTTCATGGTTTTCATAAAAGATGATCTATATGTTGGGGAATAGAGGCAATACTCCTGAAGGTTGCATTCAAAGCCTGCTACCATTCCCTGGGGAGGGCCCAGCACCCTGTGGTAGCTTAGTTAGTTTTCAAAAACAAACAAACATATAAACCCTGAAGTACCTTGAAGAGAGCAGAAAACACAACCAAATGAAGCCAGTTTAATTTCCTCTTAAGTGTAAGCATTAAAGACAATACATTAATTCCCTATATCCTAGCTAGAGAGGCATGAAGTACTGGATAGAAAGTTGGCCTTGAAACCAGAAAAACCTACCTTCAAGTCCTCCATTTGACACACATTGATTGTATGACCCTAAGTAAGTTAATTTAACTTCTCAGTATTCCAAGTAACTATCTTAGGACTATAAATTAGGGCAGATGCTGACTTCATTGGTGAAAGGAATTTTCTCATCTAATAGTTCTCTAAACCAATGAAATCACAGTCCAAATCCCAATAATCATCCCAATTACCTTTATAAGGCTAATTATGATCCTTTTATATCATTACATAGTGTGTTTGGTTCTCAAGAAGAAGGTTTCTTGACCTGGAATCTATAAACTTGGTGCAGTTATTTTCTATTTGTAAAGAGGTAAAAGCCACCCAAAATCTCCAAAAACTCAGACTGGATTTTTAGCTCTTTATGGCAGCTATTATTATAGGAGGAGGATAATGAACAAAGACCTTTTACAAAACTTTCTATCCCGAGACAATTTTCAAAAAGCTTATTCTGCACCCACTTTGAAAAAAAGAGTTCTCCCAAAGGCTGATTCTTAATGAGTAATACTCAAAGGAGCCCAAATATAAAGGGAATTAATAGAATAGAATCAACCTTAGTGAGAGAGCTCATTTGAGACAATAGTAAAATATAGTGACCAAAAAAGCTAATGTAATCTTAGGTGAGAGTGCCACTGTGCTCTGCCTTGGGCAATACTCCTTTCATGGAGTGCTGCATTTTATTCTGCAAATCATTTGGTCAGCACTCAGTAATACTCAGCTTCTCCTTCATGTAGCACAATTTATCAGAAAGAGGGACCTGGAGGTGGTAGAAATAGCCCTGGATTAGTATCAGGAGGGTCGTATTCTAATTTTACCTCTATTCTTGGCACTTAACTCTTAACAACCCTTGTGAGCCTTAGTTGATTTATTTGTAAAATGGGGATTACAAAAACATACATTGTCAGAAGGTTATTGTGGGGATCAAAAGAGATATAGGAAAGCAATTTTCAAAGTAGTATGCCAATGAAAGGTATTATAATTACTAATTATTATTGTCATTATAGAGGAAGGATAAATCGTAGAAATCCTGCCCCTTGTCCCTGTCCTTCAGAAGTATGCAAAATGTCCTAGGAGAGGAGATAGAGTACAAATACATTTCAACGGAAAGTAATGATAACCCTAACTGCAAAATGGATGTAAAGATCATAGGATTCAAAATTAGGATCTAGAAGGTATCGCAAATCATTTGACTTTAACCCCTCATTTTATAGATAAAAGAGAAGACTGAAGGTTAGAGAAAGTGAGTGAGGTGCCCAAGATCACAATGGTGATCACAAAGGACAATCAGCCAGGATGGGTGTAATTAGAGAGAATTTCTGAAAGAACTGAATTCTGAATTCAGTCGAGAAATGGAATAGCCATGAATGGGCAGAGAGAAGTGGTAGGGGTTTAGGGGTAAGGTGGAATGGTGTTGGAGGGTGGTTAAGGTCAGCTGACATAGCTTGAACT